>NC_136976.1:28244937-28527437 GCF_032717465.1 Coenobita brevimanus | reverse complement strand
GCTAGACTAACCTTGTCCGTTTGCCTGACATTTCTTCACCCCTGGCTTCGACTTTCCTCGAGGCAGGGGGGTAAAGAAACTAGGGATCGCGGTAGTACCTAGATGAATGCTTCCTTCCTTCCTCTTCCTTCTGCCTGTGGGTGACTCTACACTGAGTGACAAGCCAAACGGTTTCCTGTACACCAGGAAATCATTTATTGTGCTGGGTGGTAACCAAATAACCAAATTGTGGCGCCCGGTGGTTTAGTGGGTAATTAAGGTGCTCCAATCAGATTGAGCCAGTGCAGGTTTATATCCAAGGGATGGTTGAGGTTTATTGCTCACGTAATGCCACTCAGGGATGAGTGAGGCTGGTCACTCTCATCTTAAATGTCGACCAACTTGCCTAGCTCCGGGCTTCTACGCTCCTCATGGGGCAACACAGGATTAGGTGATATATGTATGATAGTGGTTTATTGCACTGATCCTTGGTTTATTGCACTGACGTAAGTGACCTAGTGCAGAAACCTGGCAGAGACTATAATGCAGAAGAATGGAGACTATTTATAGATTCATTTAGAAGAAGCCTGAAAGGGGTACTTCTTCAGAATTGTAATATAAATATGCGTCAGTACCTGTTTCATATTCTGTGCATTTAAATGAAACGTACCAGACTTTGGCAACTCTTCCTGAGAAAATCAGCTATAATGAACACCGTTGGTTCATATGTGGGGACCTGAAAGTTCTGTATATCTTACTGGGTCGCCAGTCAGGGTTTACAGAATTCCTAAGTTTTGTCTGTGAGTGGGACAGCAGAGCCAAGGATTTAAATTTGGGTCAGAATGAATGGCCAAATGGAAAAAAATCTACAGCTTGGTGCCAAAAACGTCATCATGCCTAACTTGTTGAATCCAGATAACTGCTACCACCGCTTCATATGAAGCTTGGATTAATGAAGCAGTTTTCAAAGCCCTATCAAAAGATAGAGCTTGTTTTATGTATTTGTGCCAAAAGTGTCCTGGTTTGTCCGAAGCTAAATTTGAAAGAGAGTGTATTTACTGGACCTGATAGTAGAAAATTGCTTTCTGACGCAGAATTTGATGGTGCTATGAACGACCTGGAACAAAAAAAATTGGGTATCATTCAAAGAAGTAATTTCAGAGTTTTAGGCAACAATAAGGATCTAAATTACAAAGAAACTGTGAGAAATTTGTTGGTCAAGGTTAAGGAGTTGGTTTGCTAAGTGAGTCTCAAAGTTCACTTTTTGGACTCGCATTTGGAATTTATCCCCGAAAATCTTTGAGCACTAAATGACGAAAAGAGCGAATATTTTCATCAGGATATCAAGGACATGGAAAGAAGATGCCAGAGACGTTGGGATGTCAGTACAATGGCGGACTACTGCTGGATGATTCACAGGGACGCACCAGAAAAGGTGTACAACCGACTGGCCGCCAAACGAAGTTTTGGAGAAAAAAAAAATGTGAAGTTACAAAGCCTAGGAGTCATATGTGTGTCATGGAATATAGACGAGTAGTGTTGTTTCCTTTATGTATTTATTTAAAAATTACATTGACTAAATATTTTAATTTCCAATTAATTTAGAACAACATTTGTAATTTACTATATATTCAAATTCTTTTTAATTTTTTATGACAATGTGACGTAATGGAAATATTTTTAAGATATTTTGTATTGTGTTCATAAGTGCAATAAAAATAACTACTCAAAATTAAAACAATTTTCAATAACTTTAATTTTGCAGACCTTTGTAATTAGCTAAACCAAAGTCGATGGACTTAAGAAAGGCAGAAAGACAAGATAACGATTCTCATCGACGGGATTACTTGATTTGTTCGTACTGTTTTCCAGCTAACGCAAGCAGTTTTATTCAGACGGAAGTGCATCACAGGAACGTAAATGTTAATATTGTTAGTATTGGCCCCTCATGGTCGGCTTTTTTCTTCAATTTTGCTTCAGCTAATGTGAAAATTTTTTATTAAATCGAGAATGAGTCACAACAGCTTGCTAACAAGGAATATAGAAACCGTAAGGTAAAATCGGCAGAGAGAGAGAGAGAGAGAGAGAGAGAGAGAGAGAGAGAGAGAGAGAGAGAGACGAACAACCAGACTGACAAGTCAATTATCACGAACTCGCCCACAAAATACTGTACCACACAGAAAAAAAAAAAGTCCATGAAAAGCCAAATGGAAATGGGAAATGAAGGGAGGGGAGGACTGACAGAAATCCAACACAAGTTATTTAGATGCTTTCATACAAGGAAACGGAAGCGTGGCTGCCGGCAACCTTGACCAGACGCTGATCTTCAAGTTTTATTTTTATGTGCAGATAGTTTCATTATGCTTCTCTCTTATCCCTTGGTAGGATATACGTTGATAGTTTCTGATTTCAGTTACCTTTATATATACTGTTTTAACGGAGTGTGCATTGATAATCTCTGCTTTTCAACTATATGAGGGCGCGCACACACACACACACACACACACACACACACAAGCGCGCGCGTCCTTTTTCAGCCAGTGAGATATGTTTTGACAATCACTGCTTTATTATTTTGTACTTTACTTTTACTCACTTTTATTTCAACATGCTATACACTCGTATGTTAAGTCTTAAAATTTTATGTACTTCTTATTGCCTTACTGTTGTTTTCAGAGGCTTATACGTTGATGATGCCTGTTCTCTCCACCAGTTATTTTCTACATTATTTTTGTGAGTGGATTATAATATTCACATGTGTGCATCTTTTTTCCATAAAATTATACTGTTTTACTTCTCATAATCTGTTTCACTTGCGTTCATTATCAAGATTACATATCTTGAAAATACTATCAGGCGGTCTAGATTACCTACTTCATTATCAAGATTATAATACCTTGAAAATACTTCCAGGCGGCCTAGATTATTTACCGTACACTACTAGGTTAGAGTGTAAGTGGATGTAGTTGGTTCGTTGTTACCGCTAGCCACCAGTGTCAATAGACGTAACTGAGGAGTGTAATTATTTAGAAAAGGTTATCTTGTTAAATCGTCGATGGGAGAGGCACTTGGAGAGAGTAATGGTGATGTGTTGTAGGAGATGTCAGGGTAGGCCTTCTCTGTTCCGTTATCCTCTTCGTATCGTATGTGGGATGATGAAATAGGCAGACGACGGAGTTTAGTGTGAGATAGTTATACGAATAAAAGTTCAGATCTTGGCATGACCTGTGTAGCCTATGCTTATTAGCAGTTTGTGCTAGCTGCTGTCTTCCTACTTTACGCCCACTCTTCTACTCCCTATCGCTCTCTCCTTGTCTCACTAACTCTCCTACATGTGATATCGGACTTATATCCCCATCTAGCTTCCGGCTAAAGTGTGTGAGCATACGTGTGCCTACGTTTGTGCGTGTGTGTGTGTCGGTCACGATTCCAGCACATGATAAGGAGTGTTTGGCATTCTTGATTTGTCTAGGTAAGGGGGATGTGTAGCTGTCTCTTCCTGGAGAGCGCAGACATAACTACCTGTTTTACAAATTGTTACCTATGTCTATATAGTTGCATATCGTAGTTACAATCAGTATTGTGTTATATTCTGCCTTCATATCGCTCGGTCATGCCCACTGTCGTACCAGCGACAGTAAATATTGTGTATATTAATGCATGCTTTTTGCACATTACAATCAACTTGCAAGCTAATTAAGTGAAATACATACTATTGTAAAAGTAACATAACTAAAGGAATATTGTATCTTAATTGCAGTTATATCGTGCTAATGCAGTTATAGTTACATTGTGTAAATGCAACTGTTACAAAATGTGCTTGTATCAAATTGTAGTTACATAAATGTGGCAATTGTAACATAATTGCATAATGCAAGCATTTGCAGTTATATAATTGTAGCAACTGTAGCATAATTGCAGTAATGCTATCGTTTGTAGTTACATAATTGTAGCAACTGTAATATAAATGTAGTAAAGGAAGCATTTGTAGTTACATAATTGTAGTAACTGTAATATTATTTCAGTAATGCAAGCGTTTGTCGTTACATAATTGTAGCAACTGTAACATGATTGCGGTAATGTAAGCGTTTGTAGTTACATAATTGTTGCAACTGTAATATAACTGCAATAATGCAAGCGTTTGTAGTTACATAACTGTATCAATTGTAGCATAGTTGCAGTAATGTTAGTGTGTTTGTAGTTACATAATTGTAGAAGTTGTATCATAGTTGCAGTTAATGCTAGTGTTTTTAGTTATATAATTGTAGCAATTGTAACATAGTTGCAGTAATGCTAGTGTTTGAAGTTAAGTAATTGTAGCAACTGTAACAGTTGCAGTAATGCTATCTTCTGTAGTTACATAATTGTAGCAATTGTAACATAGTTGCAGTAATGCTATCGTTTGTAGTTACATAATTGTAGCAATTGTAACATAATTGCAGGAATCACAAGTGTGGTCATTGTAACTATATAACTGATACATATGTATATAATTGATACAATAATAGCAATACAGTGGCATGTCTACAGCAGTTCATCATATCATGAATCAGCCATATTTGGTGTACTTATTTATGTGAGACACCACAGGTGTATTGGCTTAGTTATGCTGCACAGTTTATATTTAAATGGTATTATATGTAACCCATATTTTGTTATTTTATATAAAATTATATATACAATATTTACAATATGTTCAGTGTTCACTTAGTTTCGTTTGTATCACACATCACTTGATACTATAGTCCTCCAAAGGTTGTGAAGTCAACTTGATATGTTTGGTCATTTTTTAATTTCATCTTTAGGTATAGGTTATAAGTACTAATGTATGTGAGCATATCGTTACTAGATCCATTTGTGTTAGGCATTTATCAATTGATTTTCCTTGTCACTGTAATATGGATATGTCTGTACTTATATTTTAATTCTCTGGTCTTACTAGATTTTCATATTTATGTCTTACATGTTGAGGTTAGGATATACCTATTTATTGTCTATCACTGTGTGTATACGTGGTTGTATATAAATGAAGTAGTACTATTAAAGAACTAGAGTAAATGTTTGACTCACTGATATCAATTTTTGTGGTGGTGATGATAGTATGTTGGCTGAAGGGTGTTGGTAGGGTTTGGCTAGGGTAGGTCGGGGTCCTGGTATGACTGCGTCAGCACTGGTGTCGTCACTGTGGAGTAGGCAGGCAGGCTGGCGGCACATAGGTAGGTGCAGGATGGCAGGCTGGTGTTGTCAGGCACTTGTACTGATTGACTTGTTATGATGCTCTTAGCAAATGATGACACTGCTGAGTCGCTGCCTCACTGTGGTAATTGTGATGGAGAAGATGATGGTGGTGGTAGTGTTGGAGAAGGTGGAGGTCGTGGTGGAGGGTGGTGAAAGTTCAAGGAGGAGAGAGGAGTAGAGGTCAGATGTGTTGATACATCACCATGCTGGGTCAACACTATTAGCACAGTACAGATGCACTTCCTCCTTTCTCACTTTTGCTTGTTATTGTTTGTCGTTTCTCACTTCTTTATTCACTTCTTCTTCTTAGCTTGTAGTGTTTGATTTTCCTTAGTCGTTGTGATTAACTTGTAGGCTTGTAGAGCTGTCGATAGACGTAATTTGTCGCTGCTATTTCTCGTAATCGTGGAGTTGTGGCTGAGGTGGTTAGGCGCGATTAGGGACGAATTTAAGGTGCGTAGATGCTCCGCCAGCTCTTGCTCTCTGCTTTGCTTGTTCGTTTTTGTTTGTTTCGTGTTACTCGTGATTGTATGAAGTCGCCAAATTGAGCGTAGTCGGTTCATTTACCGCTGTTGTTTACCGTTGCAGCATTTCAGGAGAGTAGTCTGCTACATTTAAACTCGTTAGGCGAGGTTTGATTGTAGTTGTAGATTATTTTGATTGTAATTTGTACGTTGGTTGTCGATGTGTGTACTTTATCGTTGTATAAACTCGTAAGGCGTGGTTTGATTGTAGTTGGTTCGTTTTTCACGCTGGCCACCAATGTAAGTGGAGTACATATTGTAAAAGTTACATAACTATGATATTGTAGTGATTATAATTGTAGTCATTGTAGTAATATAACTGTAACATAATAAAATGGTACATGTATAGTAGGTATATAAATATAACAGCAAGAAAATTTATTTTGCATGTAGTGCTAATTTTACGTCATAAATAAACTTGAGTTTCACTAGTGTATTTTTCTTTTACAGTTAGTAACATAACTGATGTAAATCATTTCTAATGTTTATGTATTATTTTCGTATGATGAATTATTTCATGACCGATTCCACCGAACTTAATGTTTATCGTTTGTTTTCATTGTGTAGTATATACTTCAGGAATCATATAAAATGTTGCAGCCATCTATCATCCACTCCTCTATCATTCCATTAGGCAGGCAGTGGCCCGAGACTAGACTGCTTAGACCAGACAACCTCAACTTCCTTCTGATTTAAACCCTTTATAGGCCACATCCGATAGGAGCGCTGATAGCATCAGTGATACCGAAGAGATGGAAGAGACATTTTCGCCGATCGCTGTTATGGTAGTTTTCCTATTTCTGTCTTTTCCTGCGTGCTCTATTTCTAGTCGTAGGGCGATGATGATGACGATGATAATCATGATGCTGATTTTCATATCCGTTTCTGTGTTGTAGAGAAGGACCTTATCCAACACATTTACTGTCAGCTCTCGTAAGCAAAATGAAATATCTGGTAAAGTGGTAGCACGAACGAAATATATATACATTCCACGTGATGAAAGTTTTCAGACGACGTAAAATCACATTTCTGTAACTTCCCTGAGTTTCTCGTTTTTCCCTTCCTTCCTTTTCGGTTTCCCATCCTTTTTTCTCTTATTTTTTTGCACTTCCTTTAAGTGTCGGATAGCAGTATGACTCCACTTTTTAGACAAGCAATACTAAAACTCGCATATCTGTTTTATTCCGAAGATCGCATCTGTGTGTTTCAGAAGTCATTGATCACTGGCTCTATATTTATCAAAATGAAGTTGATAAGCATGCAGCTTAGGCAGTGGAAATGGAATGCCAGACTTATTATTATTAACAGTAGTGTCATAGAAAGGACTAAATAAAACATGGTTAATAAAACCATGGTTAACCTTTTTACAGTACTGTATCTTATGAGACCACATCCAAAAGTTGATGTACAGGTCAGAGCTTCACACTTAAAGATATTAGGTACCTAATCGTAACCATTCAATAAAAAAAAAAAAAAAAAAAAAACGATTAATTCCACCTTTAGCAGTTTAGCTATGGAGAACGGTTGAGTGAACTGAACTTTTCTCTTTTTATAAAAAGAGCCTGAGTCAAATAAGTACAGTGCTATAAAGTTCTAAAACGATTCAGTAACCTAGAAGCAATGATGTTCTTCTAGCCTGTCAGCAACCCACATAGGATAATGTCTTCAGCAAAGAAGTCATCGAATAAATATAGCTGGCACAAGGATTTTTTTTATACTAGAAATATTCTGGAATATTGAAAATTCAAAGTAAGAATTAGTCAGTTCTACTGTTACAACACCTAAAAGCTGCTTTTATTACAGTCTGTCACTGGATGGCATTAAATGCCATCATTATCATCATAAATGGCCTGCCTGGTTAAGCAAACATCGTTGCCAGTACATTTGTAAGAATTTCTACCTTAGAGGAAGTAGCCCAGAATGTCCCAGAACTAGAACTTAACACTCCCGAAATTGCTCCACTTAAGATACAGACTAGATACGTAAAATCCATACTAGACAGTTTTCCAACCAACAAAGCTCCAGAACCAGGTGGAATCCCTCCAATGGTTTTGAAAAAGTGTTCCCCAGAACTTGCTCCTGTTCTAGGTAAAATATTCAGACAATGCATACGGTAATTCTTCATTCCGTAATTCTTGGAAAGAAGCCAATATCAACCCACTGATTCCAGACCATTAGCTATCACATATTCTCTTGGTAAAGTATTTGAGATTGTAATTAATAAGCACATTGCTAAACATCTTGAATCCAACAAGTTAATTAGTGATTGACAGTATGGTTTTCGCCACGAAAGATCCACCTTTGGTATACTCAGTCTCCTGACTCATGCCATCCATCAGTCAAGTGACCAACATGGAGAAACTCATGAAGTAGCCCTTGATATTTCCAAAGCTTTTGACAAAGTGTGGCATTGTTCCCCGCTGTCCAAACTCCCTTGCTATGGCCTATCATTTTTTGTTCGTATGATTTCCTCTATCTCAGGGACAGAAAGATAAGAGTCAAAGTAGATGACGAATATTCCAATTTCCACTCTGTTAATGCCAGCCTGCCACAAGGATCAGTCTTGGCTCCAGCCCTATTCCTAATTCATATTAACCCGTTAGCTCCCAGAGTTCCTGTTTGAAGGGTTTTCCTGGAAGGGTGCTAGGCGTACTGCCCTCTCTCGGTGTTTCACATAACAACCTCTACATCTGGACCTCTCATGATAGGCCACTTGATAAACTGCTTCAAAGAAGCTTGGATTATTGCACAGAGTCCGTAACTTCTTCACTGATGAGCTGTTAGCTACAATTTACAAGAGATATGTGCACTCTTAGCTGGAATATTGCACACACTTGTGGAATGGATGTGGAGAGATTGCACTAAAACAACTGGACAAAATTCAGAACAAAGCTACTAAAATTATTAATAACCCTTCTATAACAAATGAACTACCTCCCCTCACAAGTAAGATGGAATGTTGCTTCCCTTGCATTATTTTATAGATACCTGTACATTTATGGCAAATACTCAGACGAGGTTACATCCACTGTGCCACCTCTCCACACCTTCCCCCACACGACACGGGCATCTGGTAGCACTCATAACTGGACTGTCACACTGCCATATTGCAGAACTTCAGGCTATCAGAGGTCATTTATTCCCCGAAAAACATCTCCTTGGAAACTCGCTTTCTTAGAGGTGGTTTCCCCCCCATACTTCAAGCTGTGGCTGTTCAAGACTAATTGATACAGATTTTTTTATTAATGGAGGACACCTGTAATTTGGTGTATGGATCATTATTATTTTATTCAATTGTTTTTCCTTCCTCTGTTGTGTTAAAAAAAAAAATCATCCACATCTCTTTTAGAAGTGCATTTCTAGAACAGGGTAATTCATAGCAGCTAAATATACCTTCCTGAACCACATGCGTCCATTTTTTTTTATCAGTAATAAAAAGCATGTTCGTCACAAAAAGCCTTTTGTATTTAAAATTATACCACCATTATACCACCATGCAAAATATTCTCTCCTTCCGCTCTTGTATGATTTATGGTCATAGGATTTACGGGGTCCCCCACTTCAAAAACTAATTTTCAGCCACACCTTCACTCCATCATAATTTCAGTAGTGTTCTGGCTGGTATACGCGACTTCATATCATCTCTTACTCTAGCGATTCATTGTGCATATCACTCTAGTGTGTCATTTACATTGCATTAATCATAAAATATGCTCATCGGTGACAGTCAAGAGGATGGTGAGGTCTTTTGACCAGAATAAAGCGCTGAGGAAGAGGTGTGAAGAAATGTCCCAGAACTCATGGAATACGAGTACAACTTTTCATCTCACCACTTTCTCCTGTCTCTCAGCCCTCACTGTATTTATATCCATTTTTTCTTCACCATTTTCTTTTTTCTTGCCATTATCCTTTCCTGTGTCTGTTACTCTTTCTGCCTGCATATTCATCATTCACGTTTCTCCGATCTCTCTGTCTTAGTTTTCGGTCTTCCTTCCCTTTATTTAACCTCTCTCTCTCTCTCTCTCTCTCTCTCTCTCTCTCTCTCTCTCTCCTTCTTACGCCCGTGTGAGAAAGTGACTCCCTGGGACAGTAATAGCCCAAGGTAATGGAAGGAGGAGGAGGAGAAGGAGAGGAAAGGGAATGCGAAAAGAGAGACAGAGAAATCTTATAATGATTATATTGCTAACGATGAGGGAGACGAGGAGCAGATGAAGAGGACCTGATGAGTTGCCAGGAAACTGGCAGGGATTACGAGAGAGAGAGAGAGAGAGAGAGTCTCTCTCTCTCTCTCTCTCTCTCGTAATCCCTGCCAGTTTCCTGGCAACTCATCAGGTCCTCTTCATCTGCTCCTCGTCTCCCTCATCGTTAGCAATATAATCATTATAAGATTTCTCTGTCTCTCTTTTCGCATTCCCTTTCCTCTCCTTCTCCTCCTCCTCCTTCCATTACCTTGGGCTATTACTGTCCCAGGGAGTCACTTTCTCACACGGGCGTAAGAAGGAGAGAGAGAGAGAGAGAGAGAGAGAGAGAGAGAGAAAGGTTAAATAAAGGGAAGGAAGACCGAAAACTAAGACAGAGAGATCGGAGAAACGTGAATGATGAATATACAGGCAGAAAGAGTAACAGACACAGGAAAGGATAATGGCAAGAAAAAAGAAAATGGTGAAGAAGTTAAATGGATATAAATACAGTGAGGGCTGAGAGACAGGAGAAAGTGGTGAGATGAAAAGTTGTACTCGTATTCCATGAGTTCTGGGACATTTCTTCACACCTCTTCCTCAGCGCTTTATTCTGGTCAAAAGACCTCACCATCCTCTTGACTGTCACCGATGAGCATATTTTATGATTAATGCAATGTAAATGACACACTAGAGTGATATGCACAATGAATCGCTAGAGTAAGAGATGATATGAAGTCGCGTATACCAGCCAGAACACTACTGAAATTATGATGGAGTGAAGGTGTGGCTGAAAATTAGTTTTTGAAGTGGGGGACCCCGTAAATCCTATGACCATAAATCATACAAGAGCGGAAGGAGAGAATATTTTGCATGGTGGTATAATGGTGGTATAATTTTAAATACAAAAGGCTTTTTGTGACGAACATGCTTTTTATTACTGATAAAAAAAAATGGACGCATGTGGTTCAGGAAGGTATATTTAGCTGCTATGAGAGAGAGAGAGAGAGAGAGAGAGAGAGAGAGAGAGAGAGAGAGAGAGAGAGAGAGAGAGAGAACACTGCGGTTTTTAAAAAGTCGGACGAAAGCCAGAGCGTGTGGGAATGAATTGAAATCAGTGATACTCCGCTTCGAGAACGAAATGAAGAAATATACTCTCCCGCAAAGAAAAAGAACTTAGCAAACATGAAAGAGCTGCCACAAATTGCAACAACCGCGCCACCAAATGGTTTAAGGGAAGATTTTTGTTTTCTTATACTCTGTGAGCTTGAATTTTGATAGATCGGTTTCATAATCGATTTAGTTCATTCTTACCAAATCCTTAACCTTCCCACCAAGTTTGTTTCTAGTCCGATCTTTGCTGTTTGAGATGACCTTCCCCTGTAGCATCATCTCTCTTTGTCTTTCTTTTATCACTAATCCATTCATACTCAGTGAACTAAATCGAATAAAATCTCTAAACTGACCTTGCAACTTGTTATGTCCTTTGATCAGTTGTTTTAAAATATAACTGGTAAACCCTTTCGCTGATCCATAACGCTTCCACCTACAGTATTATAGTCCTAATTAGATCAACACTTTTTTTTTTTTTGTTGACGCACACCCAGTAGGAGAAAGCCCTGGCCATGACCTGTGACCCTGACCTTTGATTGGTTATCGTAAAAAACGAATAACTTCCTTCTTACCCTAGTCCCAACCCTTCTTTCAGGTTTCGTCTATAGCGGTTAAAAACAAAGTTGATTTTGCTAGTTATGAATCTGACCTAGCCCTGTGACCTTCAACTTTGAGAGAGAGAGAGAGAGAGAGAGAGAGAGAGAGAGAGAGAGAGAGAGAGAGAGAGAGAGAGAGAGAGAGAGAGAGAGAGAGAGAGATGAACCCTTTCACCAACTTTCAGTGCTGTATCCAAGTTTGGTTAAAATCGAAGAAAAGCTATTTGAGTTATTTTTCACATACACACACACACACACACACACACACACACACACACACACACACACACACACACACACGGACGGACGGACGGACGCGACCCAGTGATGGAAGTGGGTTAGACAGTGTGTGTAATGTGAGACATCAGAGGCACCAGTAACAAAGAAGGGAGATGTGAGAGAGAGAGAGATGAAGGAAAGGAAGGAGGGACAGAATGTGTGTCATAGTGTGAAAGAAGGAGCAGGGAATGAGGGCGTAATTGAGGGATGAGAAAATCTGTGCCAGGTTGTGAAGGAATGAGGGCGAGGGGAATGGAACGGAGTGAAGAAGTAATTTACTGAGAGGAAGACTAACTCTGCGGGTATGAGGGAGAGAAAGGGGAGAAGAGGAGTAAGCGACTGACCGAATAAGGCAGGGAGAGGGGCAAAGTGTACCGCGGTGTAAGGGAAATGGGGTGTTGTGGGGGTCGAGGTGAGGGGGGTTGGGAAGAGACTGAAGGAAGGGATGGGGGAGTGAAGGCGTAACTGGATGTATGAGTGCATGGTGTGTGAGGGATGTAGGCAACGTGGATAGGATGTGAGAGAAATGCTAGGTAGCCGCTGGGGATAGGGGAGGGTAAGTAGAGAAATAACTGACTGATTACATCAGGGAGGGTGTGAGGCTAGGTGTGTCAGAGTGTGAGGGAATCGGGGGAAAGATGAGCCGAATCATAATCTTTTGAGTGTGTGAACAGAGTGGCAGATGTGAGTCAGGGAAATGAGTGAGAATGAGACCACAGTAGCAGAATGATGGAATGATTGATTTATTACGTCTGGGAGGGTGAGAGGCTAAGTGTGTCTGTGTGTGAGTAAATAAGGGGAACGAAGAACCAAAGGATAATTTGCTGAGTGTATAAGTAGAGTAATATATAATATTTATCCACAAAACCACCAGGCGCCATAATTTGGTTAAATGGTTACCACCCAGCGTAGTAAATGGTTTCCCGGTGTACAGGAAACCATTTGGCTTGTCACTCAGTGTAGAGTCATCCATAGGCAGAAGGAAGAGACGACAGAAGAGGAAGGAAGGAAAGAAAGAAGGAAGGAGGAAAGGAAAGGACAGACACTCGAGAGCAGCATTGGATCGAGTGAGTGGATGGTGAGCGCCCCAACCTACCAAGGGGTGGTTTGGTTGTATTGCTCACGTAATGCCACTCATGCATGAGTGAGGCTGATCACTCTCATCTTAAATGTCAGGACCAACTTGCCTAGCCCCGGGCTCCTACGCTTCTCATGGGGCAACGTAGGATTGGATGATGGATGGATGGATGTAAGTAGAGTAGCAGGACATATTCAGGGAAAATGAAAATGAAAAGGGCATTGTAAATGCCTGATAATGTGTAACCGTCTGCGGTCAGAACAACTCTTAGTTTTTTATTCGAGCTATACAGAGGCTGTTATTGAGCTGCGAGTGAGTATAGTTCCTGACATTATTAATATTAGTTCCATTAATTCTCTTAAAATTGGGGCAACTCTACAATTATATTCCAGAAAACATCAGACGAACGTATTCACCTCAGAATGCGTCACAAGAGCTTAGGAGTATTGTTATAATCCCTAATATTTTGAAAAAGGAGTGCATTTGTAATTAAAGAGTATGCAATATATTCCTGTCTCCAGACAGTCTCTAAGAACGATGTTGTCTTTTCTTTTGCATTGCTGTTTCCAGATGGTTTTGCTCAGCTTTAGAGGAGCTTTCCAAGTAAATGAGTGAAAACAATCAGTCAGGGCAATCCCGCAATTACTGAACATCAAATGCTAGTAATCAAGAATCTCTCAAGTAGGTGATTCAGGCTAACATCATACGATTATTTTCAATGCAGGAAAGTCACATCAGTTAATTATTTCTTTGTTGCCTCTTACTCAGTGATTTATTGGTGTACAGCTGCCACCAGATTATTTAATTCGGCTGAGAGAGAGTTATACGAAAATGAGATAGTCGATTAAATACAGTTACCATTATCCCTCTCATGATCGGAATAACGGGAGTAATTATTCCAACTTACGCCAGGTGATTATAGCCAGGTAAGAGTGAGTCACAGTGGGTTGAAAGATTTTAGAATATTGTTTAGCTTGGAATAATCCTAACAGGTAAATGATTAAGTGAGATAAGAACGCAAATGGACAGAAATTCAACATCTCTCTCTACTCTTTTAATCAAAATTCTATATCCTACTCGGAGACTTTTTTCCTCAGAGTTACAAGAAATACTTTTTATCTTCTACCACTGTTAATCTCGTAATTGCTATGATATACTGTACTGTTAGTGGTATTTATCCTTCTTTTGATGGCTTTATCTGCATTTTATTGAAACCAATCATAGATGATTGTATTTAGGAAAGAGTGAATCACATGACCTTGACAGAGTTAACGCTGTCACCATTATCATTCTCACGGTCGGGACACATCGTTTAGTTTCTTGCATTCAGCAGTGGACAGTTATATTCAATCGAAAATGACACATGAGCGTGAGTGTGTTACTGAAACTCCGCCGGCATATATTTCTTCATCTCACTGCTCTCATTTTTAAAACAGTATGCTAACCCTTGCTATACCATTACGCCTCTAATATCTAAATCCTTCTATGTGTTTTTGTTCAGAATACTGGAAGCTTTGTGGAAGGGCACTCATTGACCCAGGAACAAGCTGGGACACTACTAAGTTGAATAAATTCGTTTGGTAACAAGTACTGACAATGAAAAGGACGTCAGATTAAACTTAGTGGTTGTTATTTTTTTTTTTTTCCAGTCCACAGTTCGTACGGTTTGTTTTCTGTCATTAAATATTGCTCCTTTCCCTTACGCATCCTCAATTTTCCTCCCTCGGTATGGAAGGAAGGAGATTGAAGATAGGATGAAACGAAGGAGAAAAAACAGAAGGAATGGAAGAGAAAAGGGAAGAGACGTGAGCTATGAGAGAAAGTAGGAGAAAGGGATAGGAGGAATGACAGAGAAAAGGGTAAAAGAGAATATAAGGCTGAAAGTAAGAGACAGGGAAGGGGAAGAGACGGAGTGTATGGGCATGAAAATACGGTAAGTAGCAAAGCAAAAGAGACGGGGTGTAAGGGAGTGAAAACAAGTAGCAGAGTAAATAAACAAATTCAGAAACTAAAAGTAAGGGAGGGAGAGAGAGAGAGAGAGAGAGAGAGAGAGAGAGAGAGAGAGAGAGAGAGAGAGACAGGGGAGGGGGGCATTCATACCCCTTTCAAGTGGAGTCTAATGAACTAAAGAGAATCGATGGAAGAAATGCGTGGTACATGTGAAACCCGTGACCCACATCTGCTGTGCCTCACCTCATGCAGCCTCGTCCCATTTCCTTCTTTATTACTGTTTCTCCTTCCTCTCCCTCCTTACATCTGTGCCGCTCCTCATGCTCCCTTTTATTATTTTTTTTTTATTATTTTTTTTTTTAATGTCTCGCTGACTTATATCTGCCTTTAAATCTTTATTGCAACACATATTACCCCGTTTCATTTCTTGTAGTTGATTATTCTTCTGGCGTTCTTTCTACTCATTTCCCTTTCGTATACGTGTATTGTACTTCATATTTCGGGGTTTCATTTTCTACTTTTATTCATTGCTCTATAAATGGCTCTAGTAACACTACATTTGCTAACCAATAATATAATAACAAAATCAAGGCACGAAACAACGAACAGAGTGGCAAGTGGCAATTTTTGTAACATTATGATTTTGTTAATTGCAAACACATGAGTGGGCGATGATAGGAGAAAACTGTCAGCCAAGTGTCAAAAGAATGAGAAGATTTTCTCTCAGTTTTACAGATTACACGGTTATATTTACCTTTCCTCATCCTTGGGGAAGCGGGAAAAAAAGACAACTGCGGCCTTTTTTTCCGTGAGTTGGTTATTACTGCGCAGAACTGACAGTCCATCATACTGCTGACTCCGGCGTCTGGCGCGCTCGTTGCTAGGTGCACCACCGTCACTACAATTACGCGGGAATCGCGCGAAAGTCCCCTCTGTTATTACTCTCTTTGGTCGTACATCATATTCCATTTTGTATATTTCTTCTTTATAGTTCTCTCTATTTCTTTATTCTTCTATTTTTTTCTCTTTCTATTAACATCTGTGCCGTGCCTACTACTTCCCTGTTCCATTTCTGTGCCTCTTATATATTCTTCTAAGTCTCCTAGGTTTCTATCCTCTCTTTCATTTACCTCTTCTCTGGCATTTTCTGCCATTTATATTCTCTCATCCTTTCTTCCTCTTCTTTTCATCAGTCTTTTATTTTGTCAGTGTTCCTCCTCACGCTGTGTCCTTTCTCATTTGTTTTCACTAGTCTGCTTCACTCTTGTTCTTCAATCTCACTCTCTCTCTCTCTCTCTCTCTCTCTCTCTCTCTCTCTCTCCGACTGTGTCACTTAGCTATATTTCATATCTCAGGCCCGTTGCCACTGGGGGTGGGGTGGGGGGGTGAGAGAGGGAGACTACTTGTGAATTATGGGAAACAGGTTGTATTACCAGCTATAAGGGTGTATAGAATGTGAAATAAGGGAATAAGTGAAAAAAGTGGGAAATAGCAGGAAAGGCGAGAGGCGGTAATACATGTAAAGAGGTGGGAGAAGTTTAGCTATGTATGGCGCAAGTACATTGTTTTAGCCTTTCCTTTCGATGACCCCCTGTATTAGATCTTTGGTTCTTACATCCTGAAGATTTTATACAGTTTAAGTTATATTATTTTAGCATGAGTGATTAGACACAGGCCTCATTAATTCTTTAAATAAAGGAGATCTTTCTTGTGAAAAAGCATCTGGAGGTAGTAAGAACAAGATAGAAATTATGTTCTGGAACAGAAGGAGTAAGCTTGAACAGTAACATTATAATGTGTAGTTAGCATCATTCTGGAAGGAAGAAATGTGCTAGGTATACTCGTATATAATTATATTTATTGAAAAGCTAAAAGTCGATCACCAACCAGCAGCGCAGTAATCCCTTCACTGCGCTGAGATAATGCATTTATTTTATTTTTGCTACCGCCTAAAGATTTTGTTCAGCCAAGAGTAGATCCTTTATACTGAAGGGATTAATGAACGCTTTCTGACCACTCCCATTTGATCAATCTTTCCTGTGTTCAATATACTACCTCCACAGAAGCAATACTAATAATATACCATCGCCCTGAAGTAATTAAATGGAGAGATTAGAGTATGATTCTAACCAGCTTCAATGCTGTATTTTATCTCACCACAAATACTGAGTCACATCATTCAGTCCCTAACTTTCCCTTCTCATTATCCATCATGCACCACGCACTCCATCTCATTATCCATCATGCACCACGCATTCCTTCCCTTGTCTTTAGTAAGCTCGAAATTAATCAGCAACTACCTCAGCACCCCACCCTTCTCCAAGATCAGCCCTATCATCTCGACCAGTGTATGTTTAGCTACACAGTATTTGACAACGCATCCTGTACGGGACCATCTATAAAGACTACTTTCCATTACCTGATATCACCTGACAGTCATCCACCCTACACACTGTTCTTCGTCTTATTCTACTTCTCCGTTACTCACTAATCACTCAGAACCCCACCGCCCATTATCTTCAGGTCTCATTGACTGTCTTCTGCATGAGTATGAACCTTTTTGTTGGCAGACGACACATCCTGTGATAAGTGATCTATAAAGACTGGTGAATGGGTTACTTGAATTACTCAAGTTCACCAGCAAATACTTCATCTCACATGTCTTCCATCGTCATATGCTAGATCAAAATTAGCCTCCAGAACACCAGCTCCCCTACTTGTTCATGACACATCATCACATTCAGTGTCCCCACAATTACAGTACTGTACAGTCACGTACCCCGTCTCTCACAAGTTCAAAATTAGCAAGAACCAACCCTTCCCTTCTCTCTCATATTCACTAATTATCACCTTTACGAATACCTGTCTGTCTCTTTAAGCCTGGCGACGCATCCTGAGGGAGTAGCCTATATTCCTTTACTCCAAATCACCAGAGAGTCATTAATCCCACACGCTTTCCCTCGTCTACCGCAAGCCCTATATACTGCATGCTGCCTGTCACTAAAACATTCCATTTTCCAGACGGTTGAGTCTTAGGTCCTCAGCTGTTCATTTATTGCCGGAAGATGCATCCTGCAGTGAGTGGCATAGACTACAGCCATTCAGTACCTTAAATGAAGGGCAAGTCGTACACCGCATATGGTCCATCTGCCTATGCAAGTTCTCAATCAGCAAACATCATTGTAGCCCATCATCTTCATGTCTCACTGACTGTCAACTGTTCACTGCGCGACTGTCTATTTATTGCCCGATGACTCGTCCTGTGAGAGGGATACCTAAACTTAAACTTTCCATTACCATAAATCACAAAACACGCATTCCCTCGTCTTTCACAAAACTGAGTTTGTCAACAAACTCCAAAGTACTCAGCGATTCTCACGGCTAACTTTAACAATTTCATGATTGCATGACTACATTTTTCATTATTCTGATACCCCGAAAAAGTGTGACATGAACATGACACACATACTCAGTTCTTGTTTTGTCTCCGGTTGGAATGATGATGATGGTGATAATGATGATGATGATGATGATGTAAAAGCTCTGCTCAGACAATGTCATCTACGTCATCCCACGTACATTCTCAAAGCGTCACTGATTTGGCCCTACATAGCAACCTCGCGATTAAGTTGTAGGACTACTCTGATCGTAATTAAATGAGTTTGCTTTCATCAACATCATCAGTATCATCATCATCACCATCATCATCGTCGTCATCAACCAGAGACATTCCACTGCGAAACATAGGCCTCTCCTATCTTTATTTTTTCCTGAGGCTTCATTAGCTGTTAATCTGTTCCACCCGGTTGTAGTAGAATTACAGATTTCATCTCCCTCTTGTTTTGTGTCTGCTTCTTCCTCTCGCTTTATCCATTACCATTACCATTACCACTTATTTACCCTGGTTGTTTAGCTGTCAGCTGTTCAACGACAGTCGTCACCTTCTCAAATCAGTTTCTGTAATCCCCATTCCACAGCACAGTCTTTTTCCCGGATGATGATGATGGTGATGATGATGATGAAGATATTGATGAAGGAGGAGAAGGAGAAGGAAGGGGCTCGAACTGAAATCATTACCTACCAACCATTAGAGAAGTCTTCTGTGGCTAACTGTGTTGTTAAGGAAATCTTTTTAGAGCTAACTATACAATTATTATTTGCGTTTGCAGTGACCCTGTAGCTTTTATTCACGGATGGTGGTGGTGTTGGAGGAGGAGGAGGAGGAGGGTTAAACTAAAAGTATCGCTTACCAAGCGTTACGGAAAACTGTTCAGTGACAAACTGTAGTATTCTTACGATCATTAGAGCTAACTATAGAATAATTTGCGTTGGCAGTGGCCCTGTAGGTTTCATGGTCTCTTCTTGGGGAGTAGTGCTGCACAGTTTCTCTCTTTTTTTTTTTTTTCTTCCAAGTAAACTTTAACATAATTTCCATTCCTTACAAGGCACTCTTCAGTTTATATTTTACGAATTTCTCTTGTCTAAATATAGTATTTCCGATTCGTTTGTAAGAACCGGGAGGACACACTTGCTATATGCAGTAATTTTTGTGATACGATGATAATGCCTTATTCATCATTATATTACCATGCTTAACAAAAAACAAGAAATGATTGATCTAGTTAATATTCATCTGTTACTTTTGGTGTCATGAGCTGGAACCTACTGCATTACCTGTTAAGTAAACATTTTCTTCAACTCATCCTGCTTCTTTAACTATTTATCCTAGAAGGGGCTAAGCTTACGGTGCACGTTTGTGTTTATGGTGGTTCTGTTCGTGTTGTTTGTTTGTTTGCTTTTTGTCCCAAGCACTTGTGGGCGTTAGCCCGGTGGACTTAGGCCGAAGTTGCCCTTTTCGTAATTTTCGATTTCTTCATGTTCAATTACAGTCCTTCTTTCAGACTATTCCTGCCTAGGTGAACGATTATACTGTGGCTCAAAAAAACTATTACAAATTCAAACATACCTGCTACACGCACACAGGAACGCATTAGAGCGAAACTGCATCCTATTCCCATTTTTAAAACCCATAGCA
Source organism: Coenobita brevimanus (assembly GCF_032717465.1). NCBI lineage: Eukaryota > Metazoa > Arthropoda > Malacostraca > Decapoda > Coenobitidae > Coenobita > Coenobita brevimanus. Next base: position 28,507,467 of record NC_136976.1, on the reverse strand, counting down.
ACTTGCACTACAGTACATTAACCACAACACGCTCCAACACACCGTCACACCTACGCCACTCACACTTCAATGATTCCACTCTCTATCGCTCCGCCAGGCACCATTCCCACCCCTCCCCTCCCCTCCCTCCCAAAACTTATATTATCGTCCTCACCTTCCGCACCCAACACTCCACACCACTCACACAGATCACATCAACAAATGCTCATCCCTTCCTTCTCACATCCCCCCATCCTTCACTACATCTCACTATCCTCGCCACATCGTACACTCTCACTTATGCATCCCACTGCTTAACCTCATGGACCTCTCACCCTCACACATACAGTATTTTTCACCTTCTCCTTTCATCCCCATCAGTCCACCCACCCCCATCACACAAGCCACATTCCCATACCCTCATGTACACAAAAAAAAAAATAACCCTCACCTTTGCAGACAGTCACTTTCCAGCGCACCAAAAACCTCACACCCCATTAGCATTTATTCAAGCCTTTCTCGCAGAAGCTTCACGGAATCATATATCCCTATTTGCTAAACACGCACCCCATTCCCCAACCTACGAAGTGTTCCAACACCTTTCACATCAATGCACTCGCTTCCCAACTCATCTGCTAGAAACTACGTAGGGGCAGTTTCCACACATGAACTTGGGACAGTGATTGTGAAGTGGAGGTCTAGCTACAATTTCAGAAGTTCTCTCATCTCAGATGCTTAGTCATTTCATATAATATTTGACACCATTGTTCATTCATGTCAGTGCTACCATCAAACATGTGACCATGTCAAGGTTGTCAAGTGTACTAAGTGACAGGCCTCTGCTACTCACTGATGCTGTCTCAGGTTCATATATATATATATATATATATATATATATATATATATATATATATATATATATATATATATATATATATTTTGTACTACACATTCCATTCTTCCCTTTCTCATCCTCACAATCTTTTATCCTGTCCACTGACCTCTCAAACCCACCTGCCACAAATGTCAACGATGCCAGGCCCGAAATTTGATCTTAACCGGTGACTTTTATTGTTGAATGGTATGCACCACAGTCGAATCACTCATTTACATCCTTCCAACAAGGTCCAAATTTCCCTTCAATATATTAGAGTTGGTATCACAATACTATCGTGCAACAACTTTTTTACTTCCATGCTCACTTCCCTATTTCTTATCACTGCCTTCAAAGAACCAGCAACTTTTCTTCCTTGTTGTACCCTTTCAAGCACTTCACCCTCAAACCTTCCATCCTTACTCATCACACAACCCAGGCATTTCAATGCACCCACATTTTCCATTTCTTCATCATCCAACCTCACTGCACATTCAGTGACTTCATTTCTCTCGAAGATCATGACTTTACTTTTCCCTACATTCACCCTTAGATTCCGTTCTTACACACACTCCCAAACTTATTCACCAAGCCTTGCAGTTCCCCTTCGTCTTCACTCAACAATACTGTACAGTATCATCTGCAAACAACAGTACAGAAATTTTCCAAACGCTGCCCTCTCTCATTATGGCCAGTCCAACATCTGCTGCCCTACCTTGTATCTTATTTACAATCCCGTTATACAGATTGAACAACCATGGAGACATGACACATCCCTGTTTCAGTACAACATTCAGATAGAAAAATTCACTCAGTTCACCATCCACACGCACTGCAGCCCTCTTACATGCTCATCACGGCATTCAACAATATCCCATTTACTCAATATAGTCTTAATATTTTCCACATTCTTTTTCTATCCACCCTGTCATATGCCTTCTTCAAATCCATGAAGGCTGCATATAACTTCTTACCCTTCTCTAGGAACTTTTTCGCTAAAGACCTAAGAATGAATATCTTCCCTTCCTAAAACCTCCCTGTTCTCCAACTAATTCCTCTGTTATTTCCCCAACTCTACCAGTACGTATCCTACCATATACTTTTCCTGTTACAATAAGAAGACAAATGCCCCAGTGATTACCACACACTTCTTTTTTCTCCTTTCCTTTGTTCAAGTGAATATTATACCTGGCTTTCATTCCTCCGGGACTCTATCCTCCTCCCAGGCCAATCTGCACATCATCCACATCCATTCTACGACTATCTCTCCCCCACACTTCAGCATTTCGCCACACACTCCATCAATTCCTAGGGCTTTCCCTATTTTGACTTCCTTCATTGCTTCCACTGCTTCTATCCTACTTATTTCTTCCTGTCTTCTCACCCCTCTCATTCTCCCAGCCATTCGCCAGCACTTGTACTCGCACTGCTTTCATTCTCAATGTTCAACAGTTCCTTAAAGTGTTCATTCTGTCTGCTCACTTTTTCTCCCTTCTCCACTAGCAGTGTACCATTTTTATCTTTCACCTCCCGTCTAACTTCTTTATCACCCTTGTCTCACCTTTTCATTCCTCCATGCTGTTCCTTTCACCCCCTTTCGTCTTCTCTTCACCCCACACATCATTTCACATGCTGCACTTTTTGCTTCTGTGAATATCTTGCACACACTTTCCACCTCCTCCATCTGCACCAAATCATATTTATCGAATCGTTCCCCCACTTCTCTCTTATATTCTGCCTTCTTTCCATCCTCTTGCAGTCTTTTTACCTTCTTTATATGGATTACGTCTTTCTGTCCTTCCCTCTTTTTCGGCATGCTGTAAATAATTTTGGTGAAATTGTATCTCCCTGACGCACGCCCTTCTCAGTCTTAATTTCTACTGAGTTTTTGTCATTTAACTGCAGCATTTCCTCATCATATATGTAATCGAGCAGTTTTGCAATGTTGTCATTTATTTCTTGTTCCCACAACGAATTTATAATTGCCATGTGCTCCACTGAATCGAAAGCCGTTTTGAAATCAAAACCTAAGCACAGTGGTTTATTATATTCTGTAGTTTTCTCTGTTAGCTAATTTATTGTGGGTTGATGATCAGTAGTCGAATACCAGCTTCGGAAACCTGTCTGTTCACGAGGTTGTTTTCTTCCAGATTTGTAGCTATTCTGTTCATAAGGAGTTTAGTGAAGAATTTGTAAATAACTGGCAATAAACTAATCGGTCGATAGTTACTAAGATCACTTGAATCACCTTTCATGTAAAGCAAAATAACTGTTGCATTACACCATGTTTGGGGAATTTTATATTTTTTTTATGCATGAGTAATAAGGGGGCGAGCCTGTTATGTACTACTGCTCCTGCATCCGACAGTAAATCTGCTACTATTCCATCTTCTCCTGGGGCCTTCCCTCTTTTCATACATGTAAGAGAAATGTTTACCTTGTCTGGTGTTACCTAAGGGATTTAACTAATGTCAACCGAAAAATTAGCTATTGGTACTGTAGTCTTTGATACATACAGTTCTTAGTAAAATTCTTCAACTCCCGTCACCATACGATCTCTGCACTTAATGACTTCACCGTTTTTGTCCTTCAGTGACAGAATTTATTGCTTTCCTAGTGCCATTGTACTTCGGACCTGTTTCAGACGTTTTACTTTTCTGATGGTTTTTCAACTGATCCATGTTTCTATTTTTTCTTCTCTCTGTCTCCTGTTGATACGGTAAGCCTGTTTAATTCCGCTCTTTCTATTTCATCTTTGTTTTTACTTTAATCTCCTTTCTTAATTTGCTGAAAAGTTAGCTATTGGTAATACTGTCATTATATATATATATATATATATATATATATATATATATATATATATATGAGAGAGAGAGAGAGAGAGAGAGAGAGCAAGAGAGAGAGAGGTAATAGTAATGCCCATGGCTAACTGTGAAAACTCCATTTCTGCATTCCGTTTGACATCACTTTTACAGAGATGCTAGTCCTGTGTGTGCGTGTGTGTGTGTGTGTGTGTGTGTGTGTGTGATTTGTTTTTGTTGGAGTGTTTCTGTGTGGCTGAGTGTGTGCGTGTATGAGTAAATACGGATGAGTGATTGTCAGTATCTTTTTGGAACCACTTTACTAATAGAGGTCTTTTTATTTTTGTTAACTCTAGAATACTGAATTTAGTTTTGCATTTTTTCAGTTGTTAGGGATTCACACGGCCTTCATTCATCTCTTCATAGGCATTCCACCTAAGCTGAATAAAATATCTGATGTTAGCCAGAATATAATACGAAGAGGCACAGAAAACCAGCACAGTCTCTCTCCACAGTAAGGAACTCGAAAAAACTACGAGGTTCACAGCACAGCTAAATAACACCATAGACAACCCCAACGAAACTCTGACAGTACAAAAGTGATAACGTGTACAAGTTGAAAAAAAAAAAAAAATAGACTTCAGTAAAGTGTACCCGTGTTTCACTTGGAAATTGGCTCAAAAAGGCCCTTAAAAGGACTGAAAGGATTCTAAACTCGGGAGCCTCTCGAGATCACCTCCAGAGGTTCTAGGAAGGTTGTTGTAATTGCCCTGAAGACTACAGGGGGTTGCAAAAAGTTCATTTCGAATCGGTCGCTCATTCAGTATGGAAGCATTCCAGTGACACTAGCTTTTTTTTTTTTTTTTTTTTTTTTTTTTGGCCCATGATGAACCTTCAGTATTTCATTCCAGCTAATACCGGTTGATTTGGCTTAACTTAAGTGGTCGTAGGATACTTGAAGTGATAATACGGTCACCATTTGCATTCGTATGGTTGGGACTACTTTGTTATTGTATTCCATCAATACAAGGAGACTTTATTCTTGCATGAGTGAGTACAGGATCCTGAGAATATCCATACTGCCCTTTCACAGTCAGGATACCACAATTTTTCGATTCTAGCTAACTTCAGACGATTTTATTCAGCTGAGAGTGAGTTATAAAAGCCTAAGATTATTAAAGAGGCATTAGTAACGAAGAGAACATTAAGCCAGAGAATGGGGAAGTATTAGTAAAGAATTGGAGAATTTTCAAGCAATACATTTTAAGAAGCTGATTCTGTTGATTATTGTGCTGTTGACAGAATAATCATCCCGTCTTCACTTGCTGCTCCTGAGCGTTTATTTTCATACCAGTAATCGAATCACTGTTCATTATCTACCATAAGACTTAACGTACTTTCAGTGTTGATTTCCTGCCATAACACACCATCGTTCACTAATTATTTTCATAAGGAACGCATGCGCACCATTCCTTTCCCAATTTAAGGCTATACATATTCTGAGTGTTCATTTCCTGACGTATATTCCGCGCCATAGAACTAAACATCCATTCCCCTATTACCTCCTGCCTCAAGACTGAACAATAATATTTGGTTTGTTGACATTAGTGTTCATTTTCTAACCTAAGACAACATCCGCTTTTACCTTTTATTTTATCTGTGTGTCCATTTTCTGCCATCAGGTACATAATCCTCTTAGCTTAGAGTAGTTGTGGGTCCGTCAGAGCGGTACATATTTCACACATCGCTTATAACAGAGAAAGGTTGCTCAGCTGGGTACGCGCGGCATTAAAGTACAGCGGTGTCACTATTTTGTCATAGTTTTATGGTGGGAAACGCGTTTATCGCAAGAAAATTATGCCAGTGTGCTTCTTATTATGAAAGATTTGGTTATTCGCGACACCGTAAACTTCATAATGATAAAAGATTAGGTTGGTAGCGCCGTTCCCCGCGTCCCTGCAATATACAGAGTCGATATTGTTAAACCCTTAAATTCTTCATCTCATCGTTCTGATTTTTTTTTTTTTTTTAGGAGATAAGAATGTGAAGAATGCGAGGGAAAAAAAAACAGTAAACGAGCGTACAATCTCCCCTGCATTTTTCACTCGCGATGTCTAAATAATGTGTCATTGTATTGGATGGAGAACTAGAGACAGACGAGGAGAGTGTACTGTATATGCATGAGGTGGAGGCCAAGGATGAGATGGAGGGACGGAGTGGGGAGGTATATGAGAGAGGGGGGTGTGAGCTGGGAGCAGGGCAGTGAAATGGCGGAGGACAGGGCGACATGGAAACGATTTGTTTGCAGACACCCCTTACGGGATTAAGGCGTCTGGGAATAGAGAGAGATAATATTTGCAGGCTAAGTAGTTGTACTTGTGTTCAAACCTTCGCTGTTAACACCTGCTTTCATATTACATTTTATTAGTATTTAAGAAGACAAATTAAAGGCTAATGGGGTGCAAAATCTTATCCAATCCAAACGAACTCAAACAAAAGGAGAGAGAGAGAGAGAGAGAGAGAGAGAGAGAGAGAGAGAGAGAGAGAGAGAGAGAGAGAGAGACGAGGAGGTAGGGAGGGGGAGTTTCTGAATAGAGTGTAGTCAATATTTTTTATTCAGTTTTTATCCCAAATCAAGTGACTTTCTCGCCATTTGCATTAACAAAGCGGATATTGATTGATTATGCTCTTATTCAATCATTCTTTCACATATTCAGGAAGCAGACTTGTGGCAAAATATGCAGTTGAGCGACCTTTTACTCTGTGGTGTCTGTGAGCTAATGTTTAATGAAGTGTGTGCCCGTCATCCTCACTGTGAGGTGGTGTGAGAGAGCCTTGTGAACACGTGTGGTTAATGCAATTTTACATGTCCATTTAACAAAGTTTGATCAGGTCTGATGCTCGTCCTTGACTTAATGGGCCAGAACCAGCAATTATTTTCAGTGGCAGTGAACGCTCTTAAGTTTAATAAAATTGTCTATCGGTTGCAACAACTAAGCATGTTGGTGGTCAGTGATACACAGAGGTTTACTGCAGTCAGTAAATATCGCAATGAGTGGCACTGGCCATTGTAGCTTATTCGATCTCATATTAGAGCAGAAGAGCCTTAAACATTGAAGGATGGCAGCTGATTCGTTGTCCGGGTGCATTTATTACTAACGACGCATTTAAAATTATTTGAAGTGTTACAATAACCGTTTAACTATAAGATTACCCAAATGGAATATTATATATAGTTATCCGCATTGAATAAATTAAAAACAGGTTTTTACAAAGCTTATCAGATGGCCTAGATACTTGTGAAATTTTGAATTCTCTGGACAAATAAAAACATGTCCAGGTAAAGGTCTACAAGAGTCTTGATCTTTTTCCCTCCATGTTCAGGGAAATTAAGGTAAATTATTTCATTATTACTCCACATTTTCTCTTCCACTACAATCGATACCTCTCACTCTTACTTCACTTTTTCTCCTCGACTATACTTCACTCTTGTCACTCTAGTCCACCTTTTTTTCGATCTTCTCTCACTCCGACTCTTCCCAGAAAGATCAGTTACAAGTCTAGATTCTTACTGTCACTTAAGCTGCCCCAAAGTACCTCTAAATAGCCCATCCCAACATTTAATGGGCCTCTACTTGTTTCCTTAAGACCCGCGATCCTACCGTCTTTCCTAATCCGTCTCCATTAACACGATCGTTTGTGTAGTAGGCTCCCGAATTCTCAAAGTTTATCTCCCTAATTTTCTCCTGTATGTCTTCCGGTCAGGTTTAATGGAACACAAATCGACCCCATTAATATTTGTTCTCTCCCGCAAGGGGGAGGCCTCAGAGCTTTTCCCCTAGGATCCATTTTTTTGTGGGCGATTTTTTTTTTTTTTGAATGGGGGGGGGGGAGCACTGTATTGCCTCTTTCTCTTGGATAGCGCGTCAGGTTAAGTTTGCTCTGTTTTCTCCTGACTTTTACTCGTCCATCTTCCAGTTAATGCATAGCAATTTCTCCCAAGATTCTCCCCTTCCCCCCACACAAATGTTATACAGTACTCTAGTCCTGTTGTTAATCTTAATATTGTCGCGTCGCGTTCATATGCCGGATGGTAGGTCGTGATGACCATCTTTCACTTGCCCGATGTAGGACTGACTGATTATTTATTCCCCTTCATCATTCTTTTTCTACTTTTCCTATTTTTCCCGTCACATTTATTGCTCTTTTTTTTTCTACTTCAGGTGGCCCTACACTGAATGACAAACCTAGTGATTTCATGTAACCCAGGAAACCATTTATAGCGCTGGGTGGTAGCCAGGTAACGAGGTGATGTGGAGCGTGATATGGATCCCCTGTTAACTGAGTTAGGAGACGCAAATACGGCGTCCATCCAGGAACCAAACCTCCACACCCTTCGTCACACCTCACTAAGGCAAGGCGTTGTCTGCCGCAAGGGAACATAGATTCATTGCAGGGAACTGCCCTACAATAGCGATTGTTTGCCTGCGGTTGATGGCTCGGCTTGGCCAGACAGACTGGCGTTGGTCAGCAACAACTACAGCAAGAACAGTAGCAACAAAATACTTATACTGTACCCTTCCTTTGGCAATTTTAATTCCCTGACAATGCAATTTTTTTTAATTGTTAATCCTACGGTCAGACGATTTTATTGAACAGAGGGAAAGACCTTGAGCTCGAAACGTTTTTTTGATGCTGGGTGAAATAACCTAAAGACAGTAGGAATTTTAAAATGCTCATCGTATTCAAGGGGTTCATACACATACGTTTCATCAGCCTCTCTGATGAACCCGATGTCTTAATTAACTCCAAGCCAATGTGTGTGTGTGTGTGTGTGTGTGTGTGTGTGTGTGTGTGTGTGTGTGTGTGTGTGTGTGTGTGTGTGTGTGTGTGTGTGTGCTGAATCAGGCCACCATCAGAATATTTTTAGCTAAAGAGAGATATCTTCTGGTGCAGAGTTATACTGTAGGCTGTATGTAACCACTTCCTTTCGAAACGTCTCCACTAAGCGCAATGAATGCATGGGATGGTAATAGTCTATTTGACTGACCTGTGCAGCTGAGATGTATGCGGCAAGTAGGGTGTGTTTGATACGCGGCTGCTGATTGGCCGCCGATGATGTAAATCTACAGCTCTTCTTATTTTAGCACTTATATCTACATTTTTATACTGCTTGCACTATAAGCAGCCAGTTTAAATATGGGTTAATTTCCGAAGCTAAAGAGGTCAAAATTAGCATTAAAAGTTTACTGTTATTAAAGAAAAATAAAGTTGATTATGAAGTTTCATAAAACGATGAGTGGCTTTTGAAGTAAATTATCCACCCGCAGTGTACACTCACGTCCGCATGTTGCACTGCGTCCACCCACGGTGAACACCTACAGCCGCATGTCGCACAACAATACATGCCTGCATTTACTTCAATGACATCATCGCGGCCAATCAGCAGCCGCGTATCAAACACACCCGACAGTACTTTCCCCATATATCTCAGCTGCACAAGTCAATCAATGGTGTAGCAGAGGCCACGCGTCACGTTGATGACTGTGGGGGCATGGGTCTGGGGCTTGGCCAACGATCTGGGAATAAGTGTATCCCAGTCATAGACGTCGCAGATAAACTACGACATCGTAGTCAAAGGAACAGCTACGCCTTTTACCGCTTAGGACAGAACCGGCAGGTGTAATTAGGAAAGAAGTGGTGATTATTCATATACCCTTCCTTAACCCCCTTCACTGCATGGTGGTTCTTGAAGTTGAATCAAAATTTATATTCGTAGCAGCAAAGTTATCTAGCACCTTATTCTCGTATCTCTGGGTTAATGGTGTTTAATCAATTTTAAGTCTCTCTCTCTCTCTCTCTCTCTCTCTCTCTCTCTCCCACCGCAGCTTACGCGCTCTCCCCTTGACACTATAGTCTCACCAATCTAAAACCAAGGTTTGGGTGGAGTCCAGCCGGGGATTTCCCGCCGTACAGCGTTGCCTTGTTTCCTATACTCTGATTGGCTAGTGGCTGACCTGACACCGTTAGAGTTCGTCCGCTCACACCTCGCCACCTGGCCTGACATGACTTCACCCACTTCTGTGTGTGTGTGTGTGTGTGTGTGTGTGTGTGTGTGTGTGTGTTTTTGTGTGTGTGTGTGTGTTTTTTTTGTGTGTGTAAAGACAAACTAATTTAAGTTATAAATATAATTTAAGTTACCGGTATATATATAACAAAGTGAACAGTGGAAGCACGTGACAGAAGCTTAATCTCCCTCCAATGGATTAACTCCCAGTATGGATCTGGATGTTGCCGCTCGTGAGTGTTTTAACTTATTTATTTCTATTAAGAAAATAGCGTATGTTCTACTGATTCCTTCAAATTATATTATAAACGTAATTGTTACATTACTTACCCAACTTAGAACTACCGTGAAAGTCGGTAAAAGTAACTACATTTTTTTCAGCACCACTGTAAAATATGTATGCCACGTTTCTTTATTGATGTACAAGAGCCATATGCATTACAAGTTTACCTTCCTTTGATATGCTAGAATACTTACGTTTATATTGTATTAGTATGTGTGTACCTATCTGTGATGCCTATTACATATATAACAGAATCTACTCATCGCTCGTTTAGGAAGTATGGCATGGCTGCACCCAGCGCCAGACCCCACCCAAACCTTGGTTTTAGATTGGTGAGACTATAAAAGCTCAGCAGTTAAGTAGTCTGAGAGACCTCGCCAGGTTAATAACATCAAGACATAGCAGCATATTCCTCTTGAATGTTTAACAACAGGCGTAAAAAAAAGTTGCTTCTTTGTGGAATAACTTGTGTTTGTCTGCCTATTTTTATCTTCCTGAATGCTTTCTGGTTTTGTAATAAGGCTATATATATATATATATATATATATATATATATATATATATATATATATATATATATATATATATATATATATGCTGTATATGTGTGTGTGTGTGTGTGTGTGTGTGTGTGTGTGTGTGTGTGTGTGATATTTTTTTCTCACTCTGTACAGCACATGAAGACTAGCGTCTACCTTGTCCCCGTTCACATTTTCCATTTTATATGTGACTATAAAAATAATAATAATTTTCGTTTGTTCTCTCCGACAAGGAGAGTATGTTTTCACCCCTGTTTGTTTGTCTGTAAGTTTGTCTGTTTGTTAGTCTGTTAGCAGGATTGCTCAAATCTAAACGAGAGATTTGGACGAAATTCGGTGGGTAGATAGTCCATTTCCCAGGGAACAATCGGTTAGCTTTTGGAACCGATCCGGATTGTATTACAGATTTTGGATCCGGAATTTTTTTTTTGTGAAACACTATTCAATGATGAGAAAACCTAAACCATTATGAAGATTGGTTTGGAAATTACGTTGCCCTTGTCGGTGAGATACGCTCCACTGAGTGCCCCTCTCGTTGATTTTGCTTCATATAGGGTGAAAAATAGAGAGACGATGTTTTCAGTAATATATATATATATATTTTTTGCTAGCTAGTTCCGTCAAATACAATTGTGGTAGTATTTATTTTTCCGTCTCTCTCACCACTCAGTAAGGATGACATCGATGACTGAAATGACCTTTAACCCCAACGCTGACCTTTGAAAATATTGGATGTCCCGATCAGAAACTCGTGTGTCTGAGTATCGAAAAATATTTTTGTAAGGGGCATGAAATTCGAGGGTCGTCAGTTCTGCTGGGTTTAGTTTGGCCCCAATATTGTTACAGAGGTTTTCATTCAACCATCCAGTTGGAGTAAAACTAACGTTTGAAAATAATAGTGTAAACTGCAATAAAACATCATATTTAAAGTATGGGTTCCTTTTTTCCACTCCGATTCATCAGACATTGTTGTTCCACAGTTGCTCTTGCCTTTTACTAGCAATTCAACTTTAATTACTACAGCCTGCTGGTGAAAATACAGTTTACAAACGATGCTCTCTTTTTCCAGTAGTGTCATGGACGCTACACACACACACACACACACACACACACACACACACACACACACACACACACACACACACACACACACACACACACATTCCTGTACCACTTTTACTAAATTAATGCTACCCAAATTCCTACACAAACAGTTATCATGGTCTGGCCGTTTAGTATACTCTTAGGAGGGTAGAACATAGTGGTCATTAATTTAATGAGAGTGTTTCTGATTGGAGATGTGAATGGAAAAGTAGGGAATGTGAAGGTAGATGGAGTAGTTGGTGAGTGGGGTTTGCCTGCAAAAGTGGAAGAGAATGGCAGTGCTCTAGTAGACATTTGTGCGGGAGTTGGTTGGTGACAGCCAGTACCCTCTTTTAGACACAAAATGATCCACAGGTATACGTGACGAGTGATGAGAAGGGCAGGCGGTGAACTGAATGAACGGAAGGAAATGACTGATTATGTGTTTGTGGAATGAGAAGGTATGTAATGAATGCATGAGTGTACAGAGGTTGGGGGAGTGAACTACCTGACCATCAGTTGTTGTTGCTGAAAGTCAAGGTACAAATGCAATGGATGTAAGGAAGGAGGGAAGGACAGGAGGAAGTAGCCCGTACGAGAAGGGTATAAAGTTGCAAGATGATGGAGAAAATGCAGAATATAAGAGAGATGCGGAAGACCGATCAGGTAAATATGATTTGGAGCAGTTGGGGAAGGTGGAAGATGTGAACAAGATTTTCACAGAAGAATTCTGTGCAGCGTGTGAGGTGCTGTGGGGGGGGTAACGAGAAGATGTAAGGGATGCAACGAATAGCATGGTGGAATGAAGAGGTGAGACAAGCTGTGGCGCAAAAGAAGAAAGCATATAGTGAGTGGATGGGATGCAGAAGCATGGAGGAAGGTGAGAGACAAAAGAGTTATATGTAGAGCGGAAGAGATGTGAAAAGATTAGTATGAGATAGTATGAAGAGAGTGGATGAGGAATTTAGAAGGAATCTGAGTGTAAAGCGCAGGGAATGTAAGAATATGTTCTGGAAGGAGGTAATGAGAGTAAGACAGGGTGATAAAGAAGTTAGTATGGGAGTGAAAGATAAAAATGGTAGATTGATAATGGAGAAGGGAGGAAAAAGTGAGCAGATAGAGAGAACAATTTAAGGAACTGTCAAAAATACAGAATGAAAGTAATGGAAGCATAAGTGGCTGGGGAATGGTTGGGAGAAGGAGGGAGGTGAGAAGAGAGGAAGAGATCAGTAGGATGTAAGTAATGGAAGCAATGAAGAACGTCAAAATGGGGAAAGCTCCAGGAACTGAATGAGTGTGTAGTGAAATGGTGAACCATGGGAGTGTGATAGTGATAGAATGGATATGGGAGATGTGCAACTTGGCCTGGGAGGAAGGCCTGGGAGGGTTGGAAGTCATGTACAATTTTTTCCCTGTGCAATGGAAAAGAGGGTAAAGAAGTGTGTGGTAATCATAGAGGCTTTTATCTTCTTTGTGTAATAGGAAAAGTATATGATAGGATACTGACAGAATTAGGGAAATAATAGAGGAGTTAGTTCGAGATGGTTTGGTAGGATAATTAGTTGGAGAAGAACAGGACGCTTCAGGAAGGGAAGAGGTTGTGTAGAGCAGATATTCATCCTTAGGTCTTTAGTGGAAAAGTTTCTAGAGAAAGGAAATATGTTGTATGCGGCCTTCATGGATTTGGAGAAAGCATATAACAGGGTGGACAGAAACGGAATGTCGAAAATATTAAGAACATATGGAGTAAATGGGAGTCTTTTGAATGCCGTGATGAGTACGTATGAGGGTGCAAAGACTGCAGTGCGTGTGTATGGTGAACTGAGTGAATATTTTTATCTGAATTTTGGATCGAAACTGCGATGTGCCATGTCTCCATGGTTGTTCAATTCGTATATGGATGAAGTCATACAAGAGATAGAAGGTCGGGCAGTGGATGTTCGAGCGGCCCTAATGAGTGAAGGCCGCGTTTGGAATCTTCCTACACTGTTGTTTGCAGATGATACTGTACTGTTAAGTGAAGAAGTAGGGGAACTGAAAGGCGTGGTGAATGAATTTGGAAAAGTGTGTACGAAACGGAATCTAAAGGTGAATGTAGGGAAGAGTAAAGCTGTGGTCTTCGAGAGAAACGAAGTCACTAAATTTACAGTAACGTTGGATGATGAGGAAATGGAAAATGTGAGTACATTTAAGTACTTGGGTAGTGTGATGAGTAAGGATGGAAGTTTGAAGAGTGAAGTGCTTGAAAGGTTGCAGCAGGGAAGAATGGTTGCTGGGTCCTTTGAAAGCAGTGATAAGAAATAGGGAAGTGAGAATGGAAGTACAAGAGTCGCTGCACGATAGTACTGTGAAACAAACTCTAATGTATGGAAGCAAAGCAAGGACCCTGTTGGAAGTACACAAATCAAGAGTAAGAGCGATGGAAATGAGATGTATGAGAGAAGCATGTGGAGTCACATGGAGAGACACCTGACAAATGAGGAAGTAAAAATCAGCGTTGTGCCGTGGATGTGGATGTGATAGAAAGTGTTGGGAGAAACACATCGAGGTGGTTTGGCTATGTGGAGAAGATGGAGAGCGAGGGACTAATGAGGAAAGTGTATGTGAGTGAGGCGGCAGGGGAAAGGGGAGGGGAAGCTGATGATGAGATGGAGGGATGGAGTGAAGAAGTGTATGAGAGAGGGGGTGTAGGCTGGGGGGAGGACAGTGAATTGGCGGGGGACAGGGCAGCATGGAGGAGATTTGTTTTTGGCCGCCCCATACGGGATTCAGGCGTCTGGCAGTAGATAGACAGATAAGGAGAATTAATCTTTGCAGATGCTGCCACCAGTCGATGTTATTTTGTCGTGTTGGAGTGGGTAAAACTGTTCAACGGTAGCAAGAATAAACTGAAAAGACGCCATTGATGTGAACTTATTTATCTCTGGTGTACTGTTCTGCTGTTTTAGAAAATTTAAAGAATTTCTCGTAGCCGAGAATCATATCTCTGTACTTTCCCTTTTTTACTGTTTGCGAACGATGAATGAACGAATTTCCCAAGTATATTCGCACACTACGAAAAGGGAAGAATATCGTCACACTGAATCGTTACTAAGGGCCTTTTCCTCAGAGTCTTTTGAGATTTCGTAACACCTTTTCCTCAGCGATTTATTATAATCATAGCACCTAAGTAACATTAGGTATGTTATTGATACAAGTCATGTTCATACGAAAATGCAGTGAACTGCGTACAGGGAAAATTATTGTCTATTTCGGGGAAGTTAACCCTTTATTGCCCCATCAAGAGCGTGTGACCTCGGGGCAGTGACACCCTCTCCAGATGTGTAAGGTAAAAATGGCGAGCCATTATCCTGAGCGGCATTATGAGAACAAGGAACCCTGTCACCATAGAACCTTTGGATTTAAACCCTTAATGAGCCAAATATAGTCGAAACCCTCAACTCACTAGACCACCTAGCATCTCATTGCTGGTTATACTCTTATCATCCAACGCAGTTAATGGCTTCCTAGGCCACAGGAAACAATCGCCTTTTCATTCAGTATAGAGTCACCTGAAGTGGATGGTGAGCACCCCCACTTAAAGGATAAAATTTATTCATTTTTGTACCCTGGTAGTTGCACCGCCAGATTTTAATTACTTTCAAAAAATAATAATAAAAAGAAAAATTGGTTTTACGCCAGGTATCCCAAAATGCGCGCAAGAGAATATTAAGCTGCATTATAAAAAATAAAAAAAATCTGAGGGAAAGTACTGCGCGGTCTTATTCACTGCCGAAACTATCATTTTTGATGATGAAACTTAAATGGCGAAATGCCCCCCCCCCCTTTTTTTTTACCGACATTCATGGGAGGTTTACAAGAAGTTTATTAGGCGTGATCAGCCAGCATCTCACATTACACAGTGTAGTCAGCACTAGTATTGAGAGGCCATGCATGTCCTATCTTCGTCATGTTCGGCAGAAATCCTCCATATGTATACTTTAAGCATACTGGATTTGCACCCTACTCTTATGAGCAGAGATGAGACATCGTCTGTATTATTAAAACTGAGAACGCGATGGCGTTGAAAAGCTCTCAACTTCTGACGTTAATTTCTGAAGTAGGTGATGATGATGGACAATGTCTGACCTATCTGTATCGCTGGTGACTACATTTTTGTGTGGAATGCAAGCTGATCTCATTTACAGTATTCCATAAATGAGCATTAGATTTAGTGGCTTGCATACGCCATATTGCACTCACTTTTATCCCATTTGATAGAGTCGTCTTTATATAACGCATTCTGTTATTAAAAAAGAAAAAAGGTTAGATAATGTCTTCCGTAACGTCCATCATTACCAGGGTGTCCCCTAAGTCGAGTAAAGTCATGTGGAAGGAACAGGAATTTTATTAAAAGTACGTAAAGAGATCAGATAATCAACAAAATACTGTTTCATTTCCTTACGAGATAACGAAACAGTGAGCAATGACTCGAATTTCGAGGCCCATCAAACATTTTTTTTTTTTTTTTAGGCTATTTTGAAACAGTTTCATAACTGTTCGAGTACAAAAAGGAAATATGTTAAAGACCGTAGCTCTGCGACCGAATATTTTCATGTTCCGGAAAGCTACGGAACAAATATCTCATTCATTTTGGCTTACGCTATGTGTTGGCTTAGGTAGAGGTCACTGCACTGAGATAATGAGTTTAACGAGTACACACAGATTTTTATGGTCACTCTCTGAACACTGGCTACCAAAAAAGCTTTCTCTTTGTGACTTTCGGCTTAATTTCGCTGGATTTTAATGGTTTTTAGATGTGGTGACTCGGACACGGTATTAAATTTTTCCTTTACAGACTGAAGGACATCTTATATACTATAGCAGTAGCCGTGTGTGTGTGTGTGTGTGTGTGTGTGTGTGTGTGTGTGTGTGTGTGTGTGTGCATTTTGGGCAGCCGAAACTACACATTCAGATCACACCAGAATTGGCACAAATATCGCAAAAAATTCTCTGATGTGAAAAAAGAACTTGGTCCCATCATGATTGAAAAACTTTTACTAAATTTAATGAGCGATCAAAGTTTGACCAAAAAACGCCGTTCCCGGCGCCTGGTCGGTTGCCGTGGCCGAGTGGTTAATATCTCGAACTTGCGTTCGGACAATTTGGGTTCCATTGCCGAAGCTGCAAATAACACGATCAATTGGTTAGCTGCAATAATCCAAGTGACAACGGTAGACAAGAACAGCACATAAACGGACCATCATGGGCCCTTCGATGTCGCCTTGACGGCCGATAGTGACAACGTTAGACTAGAACAGCACATAAACGTGACTCGGATTACCTGAAATGATCGCAACGCGCGCGCGAAGCGCGAGGAAACGAATGAGAAGCACGAGAAAGCAAGCGCACAGCGCGAATCCCTCCGCAGGAGCAAGTGCGAGAGGGCCCGAAGGGCCCACGAGCACTTGTAGAATGATATAGAAAAAGAAAGAGCTGAAAGCATTCGAGTTTAATTAACAACAGCTATTTTTATCCCTGTCAGAGGAAAAGGGATTAAAATGTTTCTTGTTAACCATGAACCGTAAAAATGCTAGTACAGTAGCACGGAAAATACTCCTAAAAAACCAAGAGCCTCCAGTATGGTTGCGGTAAGCACATTCTGAACCCCTGATATTGGGTTTCTCTCTCTCTCATTTCCCGGCGCTTGTGGCAAAATTTTTCATTATTCATTTTGTGAGGCTTATGCACGCGCTGGGGAAATTAAACTGGCGATGTGCTTGCTATATTTTTAAATAGTTTTGTATATTGTGCATTTTCAACATTTATTTCCTCTTTTTGTGATTATACAAATGTTCTTTTACTGTATATATGTAACCGCCTTTAATCATGTGTTTTGTTTCTGTATATGAACGAAACATTAACAGGTACACTGCACGACTCCAGACCTTTTCCTCCGCGAAATGTTAATAGCTAGAATTCATCCTTACCCCATACTACCAAGGCTTTAAGGGGGAAGTGGATTCTGTCATCAGGGAAAAGGATGAATGTGGAACTCCAAATGTTGTAGCAGATAAGTGTGTGTGTGTGTGTGTGTGTGTGTGTGTGTGTGTGTGTGTGTGTGTGTGTGTGTGTGTGTGTGTGTGTGTTTGTCAGAATCTGTGTAGCTATTGTGACTTTGGTAGAAGCGAGAGGGGTATCCATATGCAGTCACATGAAACGACACAGCAAATGTACCGAGCTTTGATATCCGTCACGGTTGGGGTTTCAACTTTAGATATGGGGCAACTCCCCAACACCACCAAATTTGGATATAATCAAACAAAAACTGTTCTTTATGTCAGGCTGTAATTATTCTCATAGTCCCGGTGACAAAGTTCCCTCCTTGTGAGAAGAGTTCCGGCCGTGCCGAAACATTTTTTTTTTTTTTTTAATAATATTTTAGCAAAACCTGGTGGATGGGTTGCCGGAGCCCTCATGACAAAATGTCCGTGATTTCAGAATAACAGGTGATACGTCCAAGTTGTAAAGTCAAATTAGATCATACAATGTAACGCTGAAAAGATATTGTTCTGAATCACAGTAAGTTCTGCCATGGGCTACTCCCTAAAACCTGCAAAAATTTGTAGCCAAAATCGGACAAAAATTTTTCGCTACGTCAGAGCTGGAATTATTCTCACGGTCACAGTAAGAGTAGTTCCGGCCCCGTGAGAATAGTTCCGGCCGTGCCAAAAAGAATACTTTTTCTGTGATTTTAGCCAAACTTGATGGTTGGGTTAGCCGAGCCTTCAAGACAAAATGCAAGTGATTTCAGCACAATAACTGAAGCGTCCAGGTTTTAGAGTAAGGTCTAAGTTGAACATGCGTTGCGAGGATAGTGTTCTTAACCCGCCCCGTCCCGACCACTTTTTGACCACTGGTACCCCCCAATCCCGACCATTTTTCGACCCTTTTTTTTTTATTGCTAAAACTTTCGCTTTTGGTGAGAAACATCGAAAATTCATAGAGAAATCGCTCACCTGAGGTTTAAAATACTCATTACAGGTAGGAGAGCCTCCTTACCTTACTGAGTTTTCTATCAGGCTGGCACCAAAGAAAACGAGTTCTATGGGAGGATAACTATTTCACACCACTCATAAACGGTATTTATTTATTTACTGTTACGAATTTATATGTAGTACAAGAGTATATTGGTTTTCAAGCAGTAATATAGGCATTATAAGCATTGTGTCACTCACTAATACCTGACCTTTTTTTGCCACATTACCTGATCATCAATTCTAACTGTTTCTTCCTCTAATGCTATGTAAAGTTTGTCCTCCACATTGTCATTGATTGGGGAATCACTCTGGCCCTGAATTTCGTACCGTGGCATGACATGGCTATAATGGCCAGGTCACTGATAACAGGTGAATTGCTGAGAAAAGGGCATGCAGGGGGGGGGGAGGAGGTCATGCTGGGTAAGGCATTGTCTCTGCCTGGCATCTTGTTGAGGAAGGTGTCCCGTGTATACGTACCAAAAATGACTCGCGAAAATTGAAAATTGTGGAAATTATGAACCTTGCAATTGCAGGACGTTGAAGTACGTCCTCGGGATTAGCTGTGACAAAACGTGAGGACGTGGAAGTACGTCCTCGGGACGGCGCGGGTTAAACACTGAAGATTTTGCCACTGGTTACTCCCCAACACCTCCACTGAATTAGGTTATAATTGGACAAGAGCTTCTTCCTGTGTCAGGAACTGAACTATTCTCACGGCCCCCTAAGAATAGTTCAGGCCGTGTCAAAACAGAGAGTTTTTCTTCAATTTATCCAAACCTGGTACATGGGTTGGCTGGGCCATCATGCCAAAATGTCCGTGTTTTCAGCATAGAAGGTGTGTGTGTGTGTGTGTGTGTGTGTGTGTGTGTGTGTGTGTGTGTGTGTGTGTGTGTGTGTGTGTGTGTGTGTGTATGTGTGTGTGTGTGTGTGTGTGTGCGTGCGAATAAGTTAACCAAAACTGTTTATATTCAGTATTAACCAAACTAGGGGTGAGTATTAAAGGATAGCTAAGGAATTGCCTTTTTTTTAAATAACAGGTCAAGGGTTCGTCACAGGACTAGGACAGAGATGACCTCGCAGTTCAACATAAACAGTTTGTATCTGATTTAAACCAGTCTTGGTGGAAGACTGAGAGTAACAAAAGAATTAAGGAATTTGGTTATGAGAACAGTGATTCAAAAATCAACATCAAGGGGCATAGTCAATGTTCTACCCATATGTCTGTTTGTGAACAAAGTAACCAATTCAGTTCTGATCATATCTGGGGCAGATCTGGTGGAGCGGTTGAGGATCAGTCAAGGGTTGATGATTTGCATTCCAGAAAGTGTGGATCAGAGATAAAGGCCATATGACAAGGTCAGCTTTACCACTGTGTATATCTTTTGAACCAAGCCACATTCACCAATCCCCCACCTACTTCCAGCACCAATTTCGCAGCTTCATACCCAGCTTCAGCCAGTTTTCTTATTTACCTCCGTTTTAGCCATACTTATCCCATCCATCACCCAGCCTCAGCCGTCACTATTTCACTTGATGCTTAATCCCTTCAACCCGAGGACATAATTTTTACATTATTCTTGCCACCACTTAGGAGAATCCCCTTGGAAAGAAGAAATGGTATAGTGTACATAATCTTTCTAATATAGTAAAATGTAATATTAACTGTTCAGGGAATAAACACTCTTCACCTAACCACCAACATTTCGTCCTCTTCATCAAACCTCCCAACACCATCACAGATCCATTTCCAACTTCAACCAGCCCTTCTGTCTATATCTCTTTTACTCCTCGTCTATCACCAGGCCTCAACGTCACTCACTTAACCCTAAATACTCTATCATCTTCACCTTACACTCAACCACCTACACCTCGTCCACCCTGCTCCACATCCTTGCCTAAGCTCACCCATCATTCCTCTTCATTCTACTTCCAAGGGGCCTCCCGTCACCAACCAACACGTGCCTCCTCACTCCCCTCCCTTCCCTCTACCGAACCTGTCTCTTCTATAAGACAAATGCCTCTAAGAATCTTACCTACTTTACCTATCCCGCTCACTCCTCAAGCCGAGGTTAGAAGACAAGCCTACGGGAACTCTCAACTTAAAATTATGTGTACTCGTGTGCATGAAGTGAAAAATCGCCTATGTTGCTCCCCTTCTCTCTTCCTTTCCTTCATATCCGGGGAGCTGAAGGTCCAAATTCCCCTGTGGGCATATATATTCAATTCGCCTCCTGCCTTTTGCTGGCAGGGAGGTTCAGTGTTGTGGTGGCTGTGATGACATTATCTTCACGAGTATTTCCCATATGGGTTTTGTATTCCACGTGGCCTCGATGGCAGACTGAATAAGGTGACAATGTCTATATTGTAGTGTACTTTCAAAATACCGTAGTGCTTCGCATCAAAAGGGAAAATGAAATAACTTATCATAAATGTTTGTTACTCTGATGTCCCGTCTGCCTTCCTAAGGTTCCCTAAAATGTGTATTTGGTTTGTGTACTGTAATTATGAGAAGATATGATCGCAAATGGGTACGCTTTTATGAAAACATATTTCTTGCACTTTATACAAGAATATACGAGTATATACGTACTCGGACCATCACTTAGTGATGGCCAAGGTAAAGCTGCAAAGAAAATGGTTGAAGAAACGAATGGGAAGACAGGAGGAAACAGCTCCTGTGAGAAGAGTGGAAAAATTGCAAGACAGTGAGAGAATGGCAGTGTATAAGAGCATAGTGGAAGAAAGACTGGGAAGGTATGAGTTAGAGCAGATGGAAGGAGTGGAAGACATATGTAAGATATTTACGGAAGAGATAGGCGCAGCGTGTGAGTTGGTTTGTGGAGTGAGGAGGAGATGCAGGGGTGTGCAAGGGACAGCATGGTGGAATCATGAGGTGAAACGAGCCTTGGAACGAAAGAAGAAGGCATATGGTGAATGGCTAGCGAGTAGAAGTAGGGGAGAAGATGAGAGAGAGAAGAGAGAGGTATATGTGAGCAGGAGAGGGGAGGTGAAGAGATTGGTGAAGGAGAGTAAGAAGAAAGTGGATGAAGAATATGGGAGGAATCTGAGTGTGAAATGGAGGGAGAGTAAGAAATTGTTTTGGAAGGAGGTAAAGAAAGTAAGGCAGTGTGAAAGGGGAAACAGAAGGGGAGTGAAAGAAAGGAATAATAGATTGTTAGTGGAGAAGAGAGAGAAATTGAGGAGATGGAAGGAGCACTTTGAGGATTTGTTGAATGTAGAGAGTGAGAGCAGTGCGAGTATAAGTGGTTGGGGAATGGCTGGGAGAAGAAGAGATGAGAGGAGGGAGGAAGAGATCAGTAGGGCGGAAATAGTGGAAACAATGAAGAAGATCAAGATGGGAAAGGCCCCAGGAATTGATGGAGTGTGTGGTGAAATGCTGAGGTATGGGGGTGAGATTGTAGTGGAGTGGATATGGAAGGTATGTAGATTGGCTTGGGAAGAGGGAAGGGTTCTGGAGGACTGGAAATCAGGTATAATTGTTCCTTTATATAAAGGAAAAGGGGAGAGAGAAGTATGTGGTAATCATAGGGGTATTTGCCTTCTTGATGTGACTCGAAAAATATATGGTAGAATACTCATTGATGGGGTTAGGCATATAACATAGGAGCTAGTTGGAGAAGAACAAGGGGGATTTAGGAGGGGAAAAGGGTGTGTAGATCAGATATTTGTTCTAAGATGTTTAGTGAAGAAGTACCTAGAGAAGGGAAAGAGTGTGTATGCTGCCTTCATGGACTTGGAGAAAGCTTATGACAGAATAGATAGACAAGGTATGTGGAAGGTATTGAGAATATATGGAGTGGAGGGCAAATTGTTGAGTGCTGTGAAGAGTATGTACGAAGCAGCTAGGGCTACGGTGCGAGTGGATGGTGAGCTGAGTGAGTTCTTTGATCTCAGCGTGGGACTGAAACAGGGTTGTCTGATGCCTCCATGGCTGTTTAATAAATACATGGATGGGGTTGTAAAGGAGGTGCAAGGTAGGGCAGTGGATGTGGGGCTAGCTCTAATGCATGGGGGTGAGATTTGGAAGATTCCAGTGTTGTTGTTTGCTGATGATACAGTATTGTTGAGTGAAGATGAATGGGAGTTGCAAGGTTTGGTGAATGAATTTGGAACAGTGTGTAGGAAGAGGAATTTGAAAGTTAATGTAAACAAGAATAAAGTTATGGTGTTTGAGAGGAATGAAATCACAGAATGCACTGTGAGGTTGGATGGCGAGGATATGGAGAATGTGATTGCATTCAAGTACTTAGGTAGTGTGATGAGTAAGGATGGAACCTTGGGGGATGAAGTGCGTGAAAGGGTACAACAGGGAAGGAAGGTTGTTGGTTCACTGAAAGCAGTGATGAGAAATAGGGAGGTGAGTATGGAAGTTAAGAAGTCACTGCATGATAGTATTGTGATCCCTACCCTGATGTATGGAAGCGAGGTATGGACCTTGCAAGAGGGGAACAAGTCAAGAGTTAGAGCAGTGGAAATGAGCTACTTGAGAGGAGCATGTAGAGTGACATGGAGGGACAGGTTGACGAATGAAGAAATGAAACAACGTTGTGGGGTGGATGTGGATGTGGTTGAGAAGATTTGGAGAAATACACTGAGGTGGTTTGGACATGTGGAGAGAATGGAGAATGAAAGACTGACTAAGAGGGTGTATGTAGGTGAGGTGGAGGGAGGGAGAGGGAGGGGAAGATCGAGGATGAGGTGGAGTGATGGAGTTGAGAGGTATATGAGGGAAGGGGGGAGTGAGTTGGGGGGAGGCTAGTCAAATGATGGGAATGGTGGGTGACAGAGCAACTTGGAGGCGTTTTGCCTGCGGCCACCCTTTGCGGGATTAGGGCGTCGGGCTGTAGATAGATAGATAGATAGACATACTCCAAGAACACACACACACACACACACACACACACACACACACACACACACACACACACACACACACACACACACACACACACACACACACACACACACACATAAATGGAGTGTCTGGGACGGTTCTCTTGCAAAGCCATGCCGACAACTGGCTGTCACAGCCGAGGAGTTTCAGTCATCCCATGGTTGTTCTCTCACATCTAATTCTTTCTAATCAGGCAATTATATTCAGCTTAGCAGCAGTCACAGAAGTCTGACATTGTTAATATTGTCACCATTAACCATTTCATGATCAGAACAGATTCAGATTCTATTCCAGCTAATGCCAATCGGTTTATTCAGCTGAGCGTGAGTCATAGCAGTATGACTGTTAACACTGTAACCATCAGCTCTCTTATGATCGGGTTTTGTCTAGTTTCCTCTTCCAGCTGAGGCCTAACGATTTTATTGAGCCTAGTGTCATGGGAGCCTGAGTATCGAGCTTTGACTATAAAATATGGTAGGACGAGGGGTATAAGCCGCTCAGACAGCGAGCAAGCCATCATCATCAAAATAATGGACTGACACTATCACCACAGTCTCTCCAGACTTAACAAAATAGCCTGGAGGAAGCAGGAAGAAATACATCATCGGAGTGAAATGAATAACACCTGCAGACTGATGACTGATGACGTACTTATTTTATTGTAATCCCAGACGATTTTATTAAGACTAGGAAAATCTGTTCGAACTCCTGGGGTTAAATATACAGTAACATCCATTAAATCTTTCAGTATGACAGAGCTCTACAAAGATAAGTAAAATGCCTGGTAGTAGAGAAAGGGAGCTAAACAGAGACTTGGAGAGGCGGAAGGGGGTTAGGGTCAAGCCGAGTCTGGTGTGCCCCTGGAGAGAGTCATCAAGGAGGCAATGGTGAGTGTACCTGGCCTCTTGGAACATTACAAACTTTGGCACGACCACTTAAGCTGCCCCATTATTGCACGTCGCCTAATCCTTGCATCCCTATTGAGTTAGCCACCATTCTCATCTACTTGAAGTATGATGAAGGGATTGCATCTTTCTTATTCGGAGAGAGAGAGAGAGAGAGAGAGAGAGAGAGAGAGAGAGAGAGAGAGGAGCCAGAATAATTGAGAACCCCCTCTTAAATTTTTACATATTGAGCATAAAAGATGACACTGAAAATTGCATCCTGACAACAAAGGATTACATTCTTAAGTGGAATATGTAAATGCCTGTACGTGCATTTACATACCCCGATGATGTCGAGACAGGAATCGCATTTGCTGAAAATAATAATTCCTTCGCTTGGCAAATACTCTCTTTGTTTTATAAAAATCAGTAGTACGACTTCCCATGATGGTTTTATCAGTTTTACTGAATCTTGGAAGGTAGTGCTCAAGTGGTTAGAGAGGTGAATTGTTGTTTGGAAGGATGTGGGGTCAATCCTAGTCTAGGCCAGAGAAAAGTTTGATGGTTGATTTCGTTAAAGCAAACTAATCTGATCTTCCATAAAACCCTCCTTCATGTCATAAGCTCTCTTCACACTCATATCTACACAGTTAGTCATGAATGGGGCACCCTTTGCATGTATTAACATATATGAATGGTGGATATTACCATTGATGCGGTATCACGTGAAGGTGTGTGGTACTCCGGAGGACTAATGGATCTTACGCTGGTCGTGACCCTCTCGCGGTACGACATTGACGCGTGGTATAGGCGAGAAGAGCTACAGCTCAGTTATTATCGAACTTCCAGACGCGCATACGACCTCCTGACTGCATGTATCCCAACTCCAGCAAGTTGAAACAGATAACGAAGATGCTGACTGAGGCAATTTGAACACTGAACCGGGAACCCTCAAGCTCGGTCATGGATATTCATACGAGCTGAAAGGTGGATAAATTTTCGTGATCTGCAGAAATGGGGTTGGGGTGGGGGGCATGATAAAAGTTTAAGCTACCTCAAAGGCAGAGATGAGCATTAGGGCAGCCTCAGGGGCATAGACTAGAACTAACAATTTTTACAAACAGAAACTCAGCACCAAACAGCTGTGCACAGGGAAATGGAAACCCAGGGGACATAAACACATACAATGAAGTAGCTGCAATGGCTGTGGCGAAAATTCGTAGAAAATAAAAAAGCTGGGATGGAAAATTTCAAGCACAGTGGAAAATGTACACAATCATCATCATGTTGCGGACTTCTTGCCTTTGGCTCCATTTTCCTTGCATTAAAAAAAACAAAAAAATCATCGTCATCATCATCACCATCATCATCATTACTTACCCCAACGAAAGTTAGAGGTTATGTAGTCACTCCTGTTTGTCTGTTTGTATGTCCACAAGATATCTCAGAAAGTTATTGATGGATTTGAATGAAATTTTGTATATACTGTATGTTGGTCATAGGCCAAGGGAAATTTGATTACATTTTGGTGGTGATCTGAGTTGTACAGTATGGTATAGTCGTCGTTGAAGGTATGTGCTTTGTGAGCTCAGTCTTTCTTGTTGTCATCATGATCATGATCATGATGATGATGATCATCATCAGTGTCCTATTAATAAATGAATGTGAGAAAGTTCTGAAATAGGAAGACCAAAGCATTATACTAGAATTATAAAGTGAACAGGCAGAAAAAATATACAATTTTACTGTGAAAACGATTAAGTAAACGTGTTTGCTATTAAACAATGATGATATTGTTCAGGTTGAAAGAAAATAATTATACGCAAAGAATTCATCTTTGTTTAACCGAGAAAAGCTAGTCAATTTTTATTCAGCAACTGTTAGCATAGTTTTTAACCTTCAACACAGTGGTTTACATTTTGTCTTACGCCTGCTCTGTCCTCTCCTTTTTCTCAGGAGACTAGAAACAATCTCCTTTAACGTTTAACATCCTGGCATCTTCCTAAGCTAAATAAAGTTGTTTGAAGAGTTAACAGTGAAAGCATTAACACTCCCAGACCCAGACTCACTCTCAGCTGAATATGATTGGTTGGCGTAACTTAAAATAGAACACTACTCTCAATTGAATATGATCGGTTGGCGTTACTTAAAATGAAATACTACTCTCAACTGAATATGATCAGTTGGCGATACTTAAAATGGAATACCGCTCTCAGCAAGTTAAGATCGGTTGACGGTACTTAAAATGGAATACCACTCACTGAATAAGATTGGTTCGCATTACATGAAATGGAATACTACTCAAATGAATATGATCGGTTGGCATGACTTAAAATGAAATATTACAGTAAATTTACCCCGACAATTAAAGATATTAATAATACTACATGCCTGAATTATGGTAATATAAACTTTTGCGCTTTGGCCATCAGGAACAGAGGAGGTATATAGGAGATGTCTCCGGCCAGATGCGCGGCTGCGTCTTTTTAAAGAAAACGAGATTTCACAGTCACCATCAAGTGAGGTGCTGAGTTCATTACCGGGCTAAGCGCCAAAATGGCCGCCAAGCACCTACACGCACCAACAAGTAGCTAAACCATCCCTCTATAAGTTGGAAGTAAAAAAGTGCTAAGAAACAACCTACAGAGGGGTCAAAATCATGGTTAAGTGGACGTGTGTTGCGCCATCGCGCCACGCAGCAAAAAAAAAACAGTCTGGTTCAGCACTAGTGCTCAAAGCGGG
The DNA here is from genome assembly GCF_032717465.1 of Coenobita brevimanus. Classification (NCBI taxonomy): domain Eukaryota; kingdom Metazoa; phylum Arthropoda; class Malacostraca; order Decapoda; family Coenobitidae; genus Coenobita; species Coenobita brevimanus. Next base: position 28,480,281 of record NC_136976.1, on the reverse strand, counting down.
CAACTGGGTCCAGAATTCTGCCAGCTGTATGGTCACTTTTCCTATGAGCTCAGGTTTCCTATGTACCTTATTTCAACTCCCCGTGGTGTTGAAGAGAACGTGAGAGCATTACCAGGCTATATCCCAACCCCTTTCCTTACCCCCGCTTGAAGCTGGCCAATCAGATGGTCGGGTTGCACCGCAGCTAGCCAATAAGCTGACACCTGACACTACTCCCACCAGCAGCTGTAGTGCATGGTAACTTGCTGCTTTATCATTATTGTTATTATTATATTTTTTAACCATTATTACTATTGTTATTATTGCCATTGTGTTTGTGAAGTTACTGGTACTCGTGGCAGTGTTTTTCTTTTTTTTTATTCAGGTTACGGGTTCATTTTTTTATCGTTCAGGTTACAGGGGTTTTCTAATAATGTCCTCATACATTGAATGCTGTCTTTCTTTTATATTATTATCAGCAATATAATAATTTATTATGTTTTTCTTGATGTTTGTGATGTGGTTCATGTTTATTGGTGGTTAAAAACTCAGAGAAAAACAGCACAAAGTTTCCGACCTTTCAGCTGCTCTTATTGTGAAAATAATAATACTTATTTCACAGAACTTGCTTTTATCCACAGTATGACACTCCTGGGACATTATGCTAATATATCATTGACATCTTATGATGTATTTCTGTAGTTATTAGTAGGATAAAAATATTTCCTTGGCCGATCGGTCCAGCAGTGGGGGGCAAAATTTTACTTCTTCACACGATATCATCATGATTAATGGCAGATAGAGCAAAACAGAGGTTATTGCAATAAAGAAAACACCATAAGCTACATTAAAAAAAATTTAAAAATAACACAAGCGATTACCGAGACATCAAAGTTTTGAAGTAGCCAGACTTTAAACGCATTTTCTGGCGTTTTGTGCTTTTGGCGCTTAGCCCGGTAATGAACTCAGCGCCTCAAGTATAGTCTTTTAAAGTCACCAAAAGTAAAGTAGTAATGAATAAAAATTATTAGTAAAAAATTTTCATTACTTTATTTGGTATAATTATAATTACAAAGTCAACTGTCAGTTATTTTGTCACACTGAATATTCATGCTGGTAGAAGTGGGTTATATTTTAAACCAATATTCCTAATAATTTCATTACTGTACCTACAAAAATCTCCAAAAGCCATCATTATAATTATCGCTTACTCAACAAATGCAAATTACGTCCATAAAATCGTTTACAACAAAAATGCATATTGGTACTGATTAATATTTACGTAACTGCTAGGCAGAGGAATGTTTAAGCTTTGATTTAATGACATACTTTTTATAGTTGAAACTTGTCTTCATACCCTGAACAGTCCTCATTATTAATTGTGCATTACGTAAACTATGATATGACACGGTTGCCCTTTTAGTCCATTAATCAACTCGTAAACCAGAACATTAATTTTAATCCATTATATAAAAAGTTTTATCCAGGGGTACAGTATGCATTGCTATTGTTTATTAAAGATACGTTACTACTGTATATTGAAGACATCGAATCACTCGTGGTATATTGAAGACATCGAATCACTTATGGTATATTGAAGACATGGAGTCGTTCGTGGTATATGAAAGACATCGAGTCGCTCGTGGGAATTATTTGCGATCTTACCTGATGGAGCATTCTTTGGTCTGTTTATAAAATATAAAAATAATTATGAAAATGCATATTCCGAGATAATTCATTTATATAAACAATAAACATTAATGCCATGATATACGAGCTGATAAGTGGATTCGAATGTAAATGAATTTCCATTAGACTCATGGGAACTAACTTATATGTATATGCGTCAATATATAAAGGATGAGAATATTATTATGTTTTTTTATCAGTAAATATTTATCACAGCAAAGGAATTTACTGAAAAAAAAAAAAAATCGTTCTTATGTGAGTGAATGGTGCATGACAACTGACTCGCGCACTGGCAATGTATGGGAAACTGTCTCTATAGCGGGCCATACTCGCACAGGCGAGCTCGTCCAGTGGCCTGAAGAGGCCGGCCTTAACGAACAATGCTGTTCCTACACACGATTCAGTCGGCTCATGTCTCAGATCAGTTGTAAACGAGACGCCGTGGCGTGAGGTTGGCCATGGACGCTCTGCTGCCCACAGATGACCTGGAACTGTATGTTAATGGGGCTGTTGCCGTGGTCTATATTGCAAATAATAGAAAGAGGAGGAAAAAACGGACCAAATGGGCAAAAACTGGTTGATGAAAAGGAGTAAATTGTCCAATCTGACTTTGTTGAAAGAACTGCGGTGCGAGAAAAATGACGCAAGACCGACGCCTGACGGCCTGCGGTACCCCACACACGCTCAGTTTGCCTGAACCTGACCGGAGCCTGACCATGAAAATCTGTCCGCGACATATCCCAGGACGACCATTGAGGCCGCCTGTGCGGGCGCCTGTTCCTTACCCACACACCCCCAGGTTTGCCTGAATGGGCCTGCCTCTTCAGGCCACCGGACAGGCTCGCCTGTGCTTGTATGGCCCACTTAAGACTGTATGCTATACCGTTGCATTTCGGCAAAGCGTTTCTTCAACAGGACTCCTTTGTTTGACGGTATTCACATAACACTGTATTTATGTAAATAAATGAATATATAAATATATTACCCGGCAAATACTTGGTGACTTCTGACTCGTTGAAACATCTGGGTTGTGATTGGCCGGCTGTGGTATAGAGACAATCTCCCATACAGAATGGAATACAGCATCCTGTTGGCACTTGATTTCATTTCCTCCGTCTTTCTTCGCCGACTTTTCCTCCGTCCCTCCCTCCCTCATCCATATCACTCCACCTTTCTTTCTTCCACACCCGCACCTTTTCCTGTTGCTTCCCCCCAGGTTCATACCTCACACACATCTCTTTACTTCTCCCGCATACCTCCACCCTCACCCGCACCCTCACTTCTCCATCTCATTCTCTTTTCTTCTCTCTCACAACACCTCTGTCCTTAACTTCCTCCCTTACATGCATCTCACCACCTCTCTTGCCTCGTTCCTCACCTATACCTCTACACCTCTCTCCTTCATCCTTACACCTTTCAGTTTCTCTCTCCTCCCTAACCCGCATCTCTCCACATCTTCCTCCCGCCTGACTCCTTTGATCTCAATTTTTTTTTTTTTTTCGCTCTCTTCCTCATGTTCTGTCGGTATATCATTTTTTTTTATGTTTGTGAATATGTAGCATGATATATTTTTCATTCATAATTTTCTAGAATCCCATTAATAATAATAATAATAATAATAATAATAATAATAATAATAATAATTCATTCATTCATTCATTTATCTTTCATCACCAAATCCAGTGTTGCCCATGAAGAGCGTAGGAGCCCGGGGCTAGGCAAGTTGGTCCTGACATTTAAAGAAACTGATAGATTTGCCAGTGTTTAAGATGAGAGTGACCAACCTCACTCATCCCTGAGTGGCATTAGGTGAACAATAAACCCCAACCACCTCCTGGATATAAACCTGCACCGGCTCAATCCGATTGGAGCGTCTTAATTACCCATTAAACCACCAGGTGCCATAATTTGGTTATATGGTTACTCCCCAGCATAGTAAATGGTTCCCTGCTGTACAGGAAACCGTTTGGCTTGTCACTCAATGTAGAGTCAGCCGTAGACAGAAGGGAGAGGAAGAAACTGAGTAAAGAAAAAAGAGGACGGAAAGAAGGAAGGAAGAGAGGAAAGGGCAAATTACCCGAGAGCAGCACTACATCGAGTGAGTGGTTGTTGGGCACCCCCACCTACCACTTAATAATAATAATAATAATAATAATAATAATAATAATAATGAACAGGGATTGTATATTGCACAGTTGCAGATATTAATGCTGATTCACTTCATTACTTTTAATAACGAGAGTGACCAATGATTTTCAAACCCAGTAATGTGATCTACAACAACTAACAAACTTTACAGAATATTTTGTTAATGTTTCATAAGTGCTTAGGTAAAAAGTGGTGATATAGTATACTAAAATATTCAGCTTCATCTTCTGTTTTTTTTTTAATCCACTCTGTACAATGATGTCTTTCGCATTGTTCTCTATATTTCGGAGGAGTCTGTTAAGCTGAGTAAAATCGTATGAGTAGAGCAAGACTATAAAGAAAAAAGAGTCATCGTATTATAGGCATTATACTGTATATTAGTTAATAACTTCATACAGTCTCTGTAATATATGTATACATGCATAATGCCCTGCTGACCAGTGCGTTAATAAAATCCAACTGCACATGCCACTAAGGATAAAGAGACTGGTCACTGGACAGGATAACCAAACCCCGGAGCTGATGGTCGCTCCTGATGGTACAACAAAGTATAACATTAAAAGTAGTCTGATCTTTATTAAGGTACATCTGCAGCATCTGTATAAATGAGATGTTGCAGCTCCTTGGCTTTACTTCATTTTTTTTATTAATTCTTTCCCATTTTCATTCTTTTTGCTAGATTATATCAATACTATACTGCAGAAACAGTTTCACTTTCCTGTCTCTGATCCCTCCATCATTTTCATCTTCACTGAATAAGGAAGTAACAAAAGTATTCTACATGCGTGAAATTAAAGTTAGTGTGTTCGCAGATTCGGCTTTATATGCGTGAGGGAAATTTTTCCAGGTTTTACATTCTTTCAGAATCCTTCTTAGTCACGCTGCTTTAGCATGCAGTCATGCATTTCTATCACAGCAGTGCAGTTATATCTTTCCCCCCAGATTTTCTAGAGTTGTGTGCCAGATATTTAATATTCCGGAATGTAAGGTTCTGACCAAAACACTTCCACTTTTCTGACCCAGTGAACGACTATAATCAGTTTGGTCAGTATTTGTTTCATTTTTAAAGGCTCCAACTGGCTTCCATGCGTCGGCATTGATCAGCTAATGGTGGCTCTCCATGCTGCTCGATCTCTGGCTGCTTCCTTATTCAGTCCCTCATCCCTGAGGCCACACTCAAATACTTTGTCCCAGTCTTTTTCGGTCAACTGTTACTGGTGTAGTTAACCCCAGTAGCGAAGGGGTGAAATAGAAAACAAGTGATAACGTATGGAGACAGACGAGCCATCAAGAAGATAAATTCTTTTCCTTATCAGTTTTGCGGGCTGTAAGGGTAACCCTCGACCCCAGCTGCGTTTACTTAGTGGTCAATGGACTGATAACACACCAGATGTTTTTCTCACAAATTAAGCAGAAAATCTCTCTTGTCCTTGAACTGTGGGTGTATCTTAAAGTGTGGGAGGAGCTAAAACAGAGTATACGCCAATAGAAGCCTAAATAACGTTTGCTCTGCCTTCTTAATTGCACGTCAGTGGTCTTGTGTAATTTGTGTAACTTCGCCATTGGCTCCTCTTCGTAGCAGGTGTCTCTGTACATGGTGAGTGGCTGTAGACATTCCATAAGACAGCCTAGTGGTTAACTAGCTGAGAGAGGCGGTGTAAGTCTGCTTTTGCTCAAGGAAAATGTGAAGAGACACATTTTGTCTCTTTTTTTGTACAGACACTTTGTCTCATTTTTTGTACACACATTCTTGTACACATTTTGTCACATTTACTGTCACGGTACACTTTTGTCACATTGTGTTACATTTTTCCCCAACATTACTCAATACATGATTTGATTGCAAAACACACTGTTTGTGCACCATTTCTCATGTTTGGTTCACTCCTCCCTTTACACTAGTGTGTGAATTATATCTGGATTTAACCTTCGAAGTCTCCAGTTTCCCGGAGCTTTGTGAGTACTTAGCCTTCACTGAATGTATGAGTGTATTCTGGTTAGGTAAGAAATAACTAGTTTCATATTTGTATTCTGAGGCCTAGATGAATCCTTTTGTAAAACGAACCCTGGTTTCTTCTTTGGTTGTGTATGTTATAGTGTACAGTAAAGTTAAGTTAGTTTTTTTGTAGGCTTTGCCTTATCCCTTATGGTGATTAATTAAGGGCTAAGAGTGCACCATAATAAACACCCCCTTAACAATTTAGCGACCTCGCCAGGATAGCTCTGTGACATAATATTGGCAACCTTGGCCACATACACAGTGCTTACTCCTACCTACTAATCATGTCCTTAATTAGTGATAGTGATGTGAAAGAATTTTTGGATTCTAAGCCTTCCCCAACCAGAGCAAAAACAGTCACAAAACACGATCTCTTATTGTTTGCCCAGGCCTTACAGTTGAGATTTCCTACCTCGGTCACTAAGAGTAAGTTACTTGATTTAGTATTGGACACCATGTTAGAGCAAAGTGAGTCCTCCATAGCTAGTTCTGAGCCATTTGATACTGCACAAGGTGTTGACCCTGAGCCTTTGGCATCAGAGATGCCTGACCCTATTGATTTTTCTGCTCATGATACTGGTGACAATGTGCAACTTGAGTTAGAATTATGCTGAGAGAACTTGAAGTGCAAGCCAAAATGAGGCAAATAGAATTACAGGCTCAAATGAGACAAAAGGAAATGGATCACGAATTCAGACTGAAGTACTCTGATAGTTTACCTAGAGCTAGTAGTTCATCTGCCAGGGAATCTTTTGATGTTGCTAGGATCGTTAAGCTAGTGCCTTCCTTTAATGAGCAAGATGTCACTAAGTACTTCCATATGTTTGAAAAGATGACAGGTCGTCTCTCATGGCCAAAAGACTCTTGGACAGTACTGCTGCAGAGTGTTTTGAAAGGAAAGGCTCAAGAGGCTTGTATTTCTTTATCTGTTGATCAAAGTGCTAACTATGATTGCTTGAAAGAGGCCATTCTAAAAGCATATGAACTCGTGCCAGAGGCATATAACTTAAATTTAGATCCAACTTTAAACAGAAAGATCAGACTCATGTGGAATATGCCAGAGTACTCACAGACTTATTTGATCAATGGTTGCATTCTAAGAAAGTTGATGATTTCTATAAACTTAAAGAATTAATGATCTTGGAGACTTGACTGATAAGATAGGTAGGGATGTGGCTACATACCTAGTGGAGAAAGATTTAGATACCCTTGCTGAGGCTGCTGTTGTAGCAAATAACTATAGTATAATTCATAAGCATGAACGTAAGCCTCAGTTATTTGTTAAGGGTAGGAGAGTGAACCAACCAGTTTTTGTGACCTTTTCTTCTGGTAAAGGCAAGTTAATGTTAAGTGACACTAGTGGGAACACTGCAACCCCAGGGCATATTAGTTCTACGAAAGTAAGTGAGGACAGTGTTGCCAGAGGGTCAAGAAAAAGTATAAGGTTTTGCCAGTATTGCCAGAAAACGGGGCGCTTGGAGGATTGGTGCTGGAAAAAACGAGGGAAAGGTTCCTCTGTAAAACCTGTTTCTTTGGTAAACTCTTGGGGATCTTTTGACACCAACAGAAAGCTGCAACCCATAGATATTGTTAGCAGTAGTCAGACACAACCCCAGCAGGTGCATATTGTTGATAAGGCCAGCGTGGAGCCGTCAGTGGTGGATAGACAGACTCCTGTAGAGCCATTGTTAGACACTAGTAAGATTGGAGCTGTGCAGCCATCAGGCACAGGTGAGAGTGGTAATAAGACTCCATCAGAGTGTCCTCCCTCAAGTAGTACACAAAGTGACTCCTCCTCAGATCATTTATTTGCTAACTTCATATCTAAGGGGTTAGTTTCACTTGATGGAAAAGGTGGTAAGGAAGTCACTATACTGAGAGACACAGGAGCTTCACAGTCACTAATGTTGAAGGGGATTGTTGATGTAGCTGACCCTAATGAATGTGTCTTGTTGCAGGGTATAGCTGAGTTCCCCTAGTTGAGGTCAAGCTCCAGTCAGAGTTAGTTACTGGTTCAGTGCATGTGGGTGTTGTTGACCAGCTTCCTGTACAAGGAGTCACTTTCCTTTTGGGTAATGACTTGGTGGGAGGACAGCCTGCAGTGGTGTACCTGAGGGGGGGCCTTTTGAAACTGCTTCCCGGGCCCCCAATTGAGGGGGGCCCCCCAAAGCCTTAAAAATTTATAAGTTTTCTTTTTTTTAAATATTCAAAAATATATATATATATTTATCATCCTGACAATCCCGGCTGAGATATTAGATAAGTTTGAGAATTAGGGGGGCTAGGTTCTTTGCGGGGCTCCCCTCTAGGAGGGGGGGCCCCGCAAAGAACTTAGCCCCACGGGCCCCAAAATCTGTAGGTACGCCCCTGAGGACAGGTGAGTGCTGTTCCCTGTGAGTCAAAAACTCCTCTGAGTGAAGATAGGACTAAAGAGTTGGAAGATACATGTCCTAAATTGTTTCATGCATGTGCTGTAACTAGAGCTATGATGGCAAAAGCCAGCCATGAGAATGTTGACAGTAATGGCACTGGCAATGCTGATGGTGATATTGGGCTTGGTGATACTTTTTTTGCCCAGTTAAATGACTCAGAGGTTGATGATTCTCCCCAGACTGATGCAAATACAAAGTTAGCTGATATGCAAAGATCTGATCCAGAGATTGCCACTTCAACTGACTCAGCAGTTAGGGAAGATGAATGTGAGTCTGAACTGACAGAGTGTTAATATTTAAGGCCAAATAACGTGTTAATGAGACCTCCTAGTGTTGCTCGTGATAACGAGTAGGAGACTGTACATCAGGTGTTGGTTCCAAGACCCTATAGGCAAAAAATTATGTCCATTCCTCATGATTCTTCTTTAGCAGGTCACTTAGGGGTGAGGAAGACTCTCTCCCGCATCTGGCATCATTTTTACTGGCCTGGAATCCGTCGAGATGTCTCCCGGTTCTGTAGGTCATGTCACACCTGTCATCAAGTCGGTATGAGCAATAAGCCCATCCCTCCAGTTCCTTTAATTCCTCTACCAGTGTTTGAGGCCCCATTCACTAGAGTCCTTGTGGACATTGTTGGCCCTTTACCTAAAACCTCCTCAGGCCACCAGTACATCTTCACAATGTTAGACATGGCCACTAGATATCCTGAAGCCATTCCCTTGAGAAATATTTCTGCTAAATTGGTTGTAAAGGAGATGCTGACCTTCTTTACCACTTTTGGTCTCCCTAGGGAAGTTCAGTCAGATCAAGGCAGTAATTTTAATTCCAAACTGTCCAGACAAACCCTTAAGGAATTAGGAATCTCCCAGATCACTTCCTCAGCATATCATCCTCAGAGTCAAGGTGCATTAGAGAGGTATCACCAAACTTTATGCTGAAAAAGCTATTTGTTGATGAAAAGGAATGGGACAAGTGTTTGCCTTTCCTACTTTTTGCAACCAGAGAGGCACCAAACGAGTCCTTGGGCTACTCCCCATTTCAGTTAATCTTTGGCCATGAAGTAAGAGGTCCTCTTAAACTCCTCAAAGAACAATGGATCATGGATGATGACCAAATGAACTTGCTAGACTATGTGTGAAAATTTAAAGAAAGACTGGCCTATAGTATGGAAGTAGTCAGGGTACACTTGGAGTCATCTCAGGAGAAGATGAAGAGGTGGTATGACCACTCTAAAAAAGCTAAGAATGGAGTGTTTCACCCAGGCAAACAAGTTTTTGTCTTGCTTCCTATTCATGGTCAGCCTCTGCAGGAAAGCTTTTCAGGCCCTTATGTAGTAGACTAGAGGAGGGAACAAAGATTGTGCCATGTAAATATGTTGAAGGAGTACCACAGGTGAGACATGGACCCCCTAGTGCTGCATGCATGGTGTCGGCTGTCGAGTTGACGGAGGATGACGGCTGCCCTTTGACTTTGGACCAGATGACCAGTTGGTGAGAAAACCAGGAAACTTCGAGTACACCCACTTGACTGCAGAGCAGTGTGCCAAGCTTGTTGCCTTTCTCAGGAAGTTCCCTGATGTCTTACGGGACACCCCAAGATGGACAGAAGTGGCACAGCATGAAGTGGACGTTGGAGATGCCAGCCCTGTAAAGCAGTCCCCCTACCGGGCAAGTCCTCAGAAGCAGATCATCATCCAAGAGGAACTGAACTACATGTTGCAGCAGGGGTTAATCGAGTCCTGTCAAAGTGAGTAGTGCTCCCTGGTCATAGTGGTTCCAAAACCCGATGGGTCACATCACTTTTGTATTAATTATCGTAAAGTCAGCTCCCTTACCAAGACTGATACTTACCCACTTCCTAGAGTAGATGACTGTGTGGATGCGATAGGCAGTGCTAAGTTTATCACAAAATTACATTTAATGAAGGGATATTGGTAAGTCCCACTCACAGAAAGGGCCCCCCAAATTTCCTGTTTTGTGGTTGGTGACAATACTTATAAATGTAAGGTCATGTCCTATGGTATAAAGAATGTTCCTGCCACCTTCCAAAGGTTTATGAATGATCTTACCAAGGATGTTAAAGGTTGTGTTACTTACATTGATGATGTTGTTATTTTTAGTGACACCTGGGAACAACACTTGAGCCAACTAGATGTCTTGGTGCAGAGACTGTCCTCTGCTATTTTAGTGCTTAATTTAACTAATATGAATTTGTGAGGGCTCAAGTGCAGTACCTAGGTTATGTGGTCGGTTTAGGCCAAGTGAGTCCACCTGATGCTAAAGTTCAGGCCATTGTCAATTAATACGAGAGAGTTGCAATGCTTCTTAGGTGTGGTAGGGTACTACAGATGTTTTGTCCTGAACTTATCTGAACTTGTAGCTCCCTTCACTGATTTGTTAAGAAAAGAAGTCAAGTATGAGTGGAAGCCAGAATGTGAGGAAGCCTATTCTAAAGTCAAAACCATCCTGCCAAGTCACCCAGTGCTTCTAGCTCCCAATTTTGATAAACCCTTTAAATTAGCTGTTTATGTCAGTGGCCTAGGGGCTGGCGCAGTTTTGCTTCAGGATAATAATCAAGGTTTTGAGATGCCTGTGTGCTATTTTAGTAAAAAGTTCAATAAGGCCCAGAGAAATTATTCAACTATTGAGAAAGAACTCCTTGCACTCATACTTGCCCTTCAACACTTCTCTGTGTATGTTGGTCCAGGGTCAGGTGATGTTGTAGTGTACACTGATCACCACCCTCTGAAATTTTTGTCCCGATTTAAGGAAAAAAATCTTAGACTGACCCGCTGGGCCCAATTTTTGTGGGAATATTCCCTTGATGTGAGATATGTAAAAGGTGATAGTAATGTTTTAGCAGATTACCTGTCCAGAACTGAGATTGTACAGTATCCAGAAATTTCCTCTTGGGAAATTTCTTCTCTCAGAAACGGAGGTGTTACTGGCGTAGTTAACCCCAGTAGCGAAGGGGTGAAATAGAAAGTAAGTGATAACGTAAGAAGACAGACGAGCCATCAAGAAGATAAATTCTTTTCCTTATTAGTTTTGCGGGCTGTAAGGGTAACCCTCGTCCGTCCCCAGGTGCGTTTACTTATCGGTCACTGGACTGATAACACACCAGATGTTTTTCTCATAAATTACGCAGAAAATCTCTCTTGTCCTTGAACTGCGGGTGTATCTTAAAGTGTGGGAGGAGCTAAAACGGAGTATATGCCAATAGAAGTCTAAATAACGTTTCGCCTGCCTTCTTAATTGCACGTCAGTGGTCTTGTGTAATTTGTGTAACTTCGCCATTGGCTTCCCTTAATAGCAGGTGCCTCTGTACTTGGTAAGTGGCTGTAGACATTCCATAAGACAGCCTAGTGGTTAACTAGCTGAGAGAGGCGGAGTAAGTCTGCTTTTGCTCAAGGAAAATGTGAAGAGACACATTTTGTCTCTTTTTGTACAGACACTTTGTCTAATTTTTTGTACACACATTCTTGTACACATTTTGTCACATTTACTGGTCACGGTACACTTTTGGCACATTGTGTGGCACTTTTCCCCAACATTACTCAATACGTGACTTTGATTACAAAATACACCGTTTGTGCACCTTTTCCCATTTTTGGTTCACTCCTCCATTTACACTAGTGTGTGAATTATATCTGGATTTAACCTTCGAAGCCTCCACGTTTCCTCGAGCTTTGTGAGTACTTAAGCTCCACTGAGTGTATTCTGGTTAGGTAAGAAATAACTAGTTTTTTATTTGTATATGAATCCTCCTTTTGTAAAACGAACCCTGGTTTCTTCTTTGGTTGTGTATGTTATAGTGTACAGTAAAGTTAAGTTAGTTTTCATGTAGGCTTTACCTTATCCTTTTTGGTGATTAATTAAGGGCTAAGAGTGCACCGTAATATTCACCCCCATAACACAACCTTTCGCAACCCTACCCCTAACGTTAACGCTTCTCACTTTTTGCACCTCATTATCATCCCCCATCCCCTCCACATGGCCAAACCATCTCAGTCTACCTCTCCTCATCACAACACCAATACACTCCAGTCCCATCCTACATTCGAGAAGTATCGGGAATCCGTGGGAGATGAATTTCGCATCATTGCCTAAAGGAACAAACTGACAGTAGTGGGCGAGAATATATAAACAGTACTTGGTGGTTAAATACGTAAGCTCATTTTGCAACAAGCCATTCCCTTAGTTTATAATAACGAGAAAGCTTCAAGCTGACTACTTACATTATGGCCCCTTACTTTCAGGATTTCCTCTGCCTGCCTTTTAACATGGCAATTTTTCCCAGTTTGAAGGTAAACATGATGCTGTAGACGGATTTTGTTCTGCTCTAATTACACTGCATATACTTAGAAAGTGCTTTCTCTTTCGAAAAGGAAACGTGTGTGTGTGTGTGTAAAGGAAGGTGGTGGCTCGTTGTTATAGGGGAGAAAGGGCGAGGTTATATGGGGGAAAGGGGTTAGGTTGTAGGGGGCAAAGAGGCGAGTTGTAGGGGGGAAAGGGGCGGGGTTGTAGGGAAAAAGGCTTGACCGTAGAAGGGAAGAAAGCGAGATTGTAGGGGGAAAAAGTGTGAGGTTGTAGAGGGGAAAAGGGCGGGGTTGTAGGGGGGGAAAGAGGCAAGTTGTATAGGGAGGAAAGGGGTGAGTTGTATAAGGGTGGAAGGGGCGAGTTTTTAAGGGAGAGGGGGTGAAAAGGAAGGGAAGAAGTGAAAGAGGGGGGGGGGTGGAGAGGGTGAACGATCTCCGGGGACGGCATTGGCTGCTTTTACCACGTGACTGTACCATGACCTTCGAACAAAAACTTCTATGGACGGGCACATGAGCACAAGTCTTTCACGTCGGGATTGAAGGAATGAATACCAGTGGTGGAAAGAATAATTATACAATACAGTAACATCATACACGAACTTAAAATGGTAGGGAAAAAGTTATGTTCACTTGGATTCTATCTCACGTGATTATGGGTGTAATGAAAGCTAGAACAATTGCCATAAATGTTACCACCAAATCAAGCATACTGTAGATATAGAATGCCAACTAACCATGAGACAAGTGAGTACTTCTGAAAAAATTTCCCAGGAAGAAAAAGAAATACATGATCAGACTAGAATGCACTCAGAGAGCGCGTACCTCTGCCAATGCCGGATCCGGATTTGGTGCCGCCTCAAAATTTACTAAATTCTTTCTTGGTCCATGGCCCACCCTTCCACAAAATTTCATTGAAATTCATTGAGAACTTATATTGTGCATGATACACAGGATCCGAATCTGGATGAAGATCCGCCCCCAAATTTAATAAATCTATTCTTGGCCAATGGCCCACTCATTCAAAAAATTTCATTTAAAATCATTCAGAACTTTTGGAGATATGGTGTGGACAAACAAACAGACAAACATTGGTGAATACCATAATCTCCAACCTTGTTGGCGGAAGTAAAAATATCAAACTAAACCTTGCGGTACCATGGACCACTACACTGCTGTAGCAACCATTACCAGTGGGAAAAACACCATCAAATGGAAGAACTCAGTACGCACTAGGCTACGACTAGGCTACAAATGCTTTTGGGAGCTAGGAAACAATAACCAAAACCACGACAATAGGTGCAGGTTGTGCGACAACCCAAGATGTCGCACGCTGCAACAGTATGTATCATACTGCAGAATACTAGATAAGTACAGGAACAACCAGAAAGCACTCACAGAGCGCATACCTCCGTCAATGCCATTGCAGGATCCAGTTCCGGATCTGGATCAGCCCCCAAATTTAATCAATTCTTTCTTGGCCCATGGCCCTCCCTTCCATAAAGTTTCATTGAAATTCATTAAGAAGTTTTGGAGAGATCGTGTGTTCAAACATACAGACAAACAGACAAACATAGGTGAATACATAACTTCCTCCAACTTCGTTGGCGGAGGTAATAAAATAAACGAGGTGACAAAACGGATCATATGGATGTTTAATAATGACAACAGATGCAGTATCCTGAAAGACTGCAAACAGCGAAAATACATTTTATAAATGTGTATCATATGTTTGATATAACGGAATGACTTTCTAAATTTGTTTTGTGTGTGCGTTCAAAGAACGTGTATGGAGGTGTAGTGGGCAAGTAACCTTTTGTATTGTAGAGGATATAAATGAATGCGAGCATACATATTTGTACAGGTGCGCATGTATGCGAGCATTCATGATAGCAGATGCAGTACTTCTGTTCACTGTGTATATAATTGTGTTAGCCTATTGATTCAATCATGTAACTGTAATGTATATATTAAAAACTGTCTATGCCTATGAGCACGATCATGTTGATTAGTGTAACAATTACTTGCGCAAATGTAATATATGTAAATTATAGAATTAAGTAGTTTGTGTAGAACTAAACGTGATCTAATAAGTTAGACGGTGTGGAGACTACGTATGCTCCGTCATTCCTTTGAGATAATGTAAATACTCCAATGAAAATTTCCATTTATTTCAGTAAAATTATCAGTCATAATACAACACAAAAGCTTCCAGACACCCATATGTCCTGTGTGTGTGTGTGTGTGTGTGTGTGTGTGTGTGTGTGTGTGTGTGTGTGTGTGTAACATTAAAGAATTTTAATATTACCTACAGATCTCCTTACCTGAAGCCTTCATCTCGTTATATAGCTGTGGGAAAGGAATAACAGTTTTTGTAAATTATTTCTTGCGTGTTGTGTATTACACTTCCTACCCCCTCCTCTTATTCGCCGTAGGGAAATGTTCATGGACTGCAAAGGCACATCTAGAATATCGCACGGACAACAGTTAGGTATCTAGTGCAGCTTAATATATGGAGGCTGCTGCGATTTCTGAAATGTATCCCTCCTCACCTCGTGGATGGTCTTAAGGAAATGTTGCCGACTCATTTATAATAGAAATAGTGTAGTGGTCATTGGGATACGGCTCAGTTCGGCTAAAATGTGCTTACCAATTTGCTTCAGCTGTTGATTATACAAGCACAGAGTTGTCAGTACACTGAATATTACAATTCGTGTGTATTGCAGGAATGACTAGTTCAGCGTTACTACTCGTCTACCGTGCATTACTCTGTACTTTCCACATCCCTTATCGTGTTTTGTAGTGTCTGAACTTAAACGTCTCGTGATTACATGGTTAGTCAGTAATTTAATGAAGGTGGCAAAATGTCGGTGCTCCTCACACCAGCAAATTCTGCCGAACCCTCAACACCCAAAACGGAAAAGCACAGTATATGGGCCTTCCTACATACAACAGGTTGTTGTATATTGCTTTTCAATTTGTAGAAAGTAGGTTTGCTCCTGTACAATGAAAGCTGAGTGGCAACCTCTTTCACAGACCCTCTTTTCACTTAACCTGTACGTATCAATAGCTCTCTCCAATAGCACCACTGCCAGGAACATTGAAAGCATTTACATTATAGTGGTCAACGCTTTGGCTTACTCGCGGAACTGGTGGATAGTAACTAACACAAGAATTAAAAGGCCGTGGCCAAATTCAGGCAAATGTAATCATGTAATTTCACCATGATCGCAATGAATAAACATGTAACACTTCATTTTACTTGGTTTTATCATCACTGAAAAATAATTTTTGGTGTAGCCTTGAAAAACAATCTATCCATCACCGCCTTCACTGCCTCATCATGGACCTGGGAGTAGGCCCAGTAGGAGAGAGTGGCCCTTAAAAACAACAGGTGATGAAAGTGTGCACTGTCAGAAGGATGTAAACTTTGCTCTTGCGTCTTATTTTGTCTACATGAGCACTAAGTCCTAAACTGTCAAGTGATGGTCATACGTGTCATTAACAAAATATTATTTGAGGTATTAAAGTCATCTATCAGAGACTAACAGAGAAATTTTTGCAAGTGATAACGTTGCTTCATATATTGCAAACTGCATTGATAACATGTGAAAATGTGTAAATAATCGGCAAATTGCATAGGTCATACGCTAAATGCATCTGAACCTTTGGGCAACTTCGTTTTAATTTTTTTTATAAATTTGATAGCGTCCAGTATTTTTCAGCGTGTCCAAGTGAATCACTTTATTTGCATAAGTAAGCAACACAGAATACGTAGCAGCAGAAAATGAGAAGACGTATAAAAGTGGACAAGTAAACAATGTGCTGCGTTGGTTACATTTTGAGTTTGCTGGAACGTCTGGCCTTTTTACTTAGTTAGTTTCTTTTTATTATCAAAAATGTGTGTGTGCAAGATGAACTGTTTAAGTGTCAAGTGCATTTATTCCCTAATCCTGTAAGGGCTCCAGTCCCGGTCCATCTACCATTAAGTACGGCATGATTCAGCATCTTACTCAAGCCAAACTGAGTAAGCTGTTAGCGGTGTTCAGTGATATTTGGGCATCTTGCACTTTCCCAAACTCATTGCACTACACGCACGTCATACCAATACCTCGCTGGGATTGTCGCCTTACGAGTCCCGGTTCGTTTCGACCTATTGCGCTGACTGACTGTCCATGTAAGGTCTTTGAACGTATGGTTAATAAAAGGTTATTTTTTGTTTTAGAGTCGAAGGGTGTGTTTAATGATCAACAGAGTGGATTCCGCAAATACAGGCCCACTCTGGATCATTGAGTGCACCTGGAGCATTGCACAGCCAAGGCTTTTGCCAATCGTGAATTCATGATAGGAATTTTTTTGGATATTCATAAAGGTTATGATATAACCTGGCGAAACGGAATACTATGTAAACTCTACGCTTATGGTTTAAGAGGTAATATGCCCATTTTCCTTCAGAATTTCCTTAGTGACAGAACGTTTTCTGTCAGGTTACCCTGTAACATAACTTCGGATGTATTTGGCCATGGGAATGGGGTACCACAATGATGTGTGCTTAGCCCTAATTTGTTCAGCGTTGCCATTCATGACATTCTGTCGTCCGCTTCTGTCCCCAGGATGCTTAGATACTCATTCTATGCTGATGATTGTGCAATGTCTCACTATTCCCGCAATGCACAATCCTCGGCGCAGCAGATTCAACTGAGACTTGAATCTGTTCAGAGTTGGGCCCTGGAGTGGGGATTTAAATTTTCCATCCCTAAGTGTACTGGTGTTGTTTTTACTCATAAACTTAACTTACCTCCTTTGTATTTAACTTTAGATAATCAGCCAATTCCTTTTCAAAATTCAATAAGATTCCTAGGTCTACATTTTGACAGTAGGCTCAATTGGAGAACATAATCATTTGCTTGCTTCTTGTAGTAAAAAAGTAAACGTCCTTAAATTTCTTTCCGGTAAATCGTGGGGAGCAGACAGAACGTCTTTTCCTTATCCATTCTAAGCTTGACTGTGGCTCACAAGTGTATGGGTCAGCATCGGATGCTGTCCTCCGTAGACTTGATGTGCTTCAGAACGTGTGCTTGCACATATGTCTCGGAGCCCTTCGATGTACTAGTGTGGAGTGGTTGGAAGTGGAGGCTAATGTGCCTCCCCTCCGTCTATGACGTGACCACCTGCTATTTTCTTACGGTATCACCACCCACAGCAAACGCTCACTTGGCCTTCCGACTTGTCGGATCCTCCTTCAGTGGGAATACCTGCTATATGCAGCCCTCAAGCCGGTGGCTGTGAGACTTCACTTCCTCTGTGGGGCGTTAGAGTATGACCTTTCTAATGGGGATCAGGTTTTAACACCAAAAATAGCACCCTGGGAGTCACTTGCTACCACCTTCAACACTGACTGGCTCTCCGTCGCAAAGTACAAGGTGCCGGAGATGGAGGTACGACAGTTGTTCCGGATGATCCTCATTAGACACCTAGAGTCATTCCACTTGTACACCAATGGCTCTAAGCTGGATGAACGCGTGGGTACGAGTGTGTGGTCAACGGAGTGCCACATCCGTTTTCGCTTGCTCCCTCCATACGTCTGTATTCACTGCCGAATTATTTGCCATAAATCAAGCCATAGACTTTGCTTTGCGTTTAGATCACGTCAGTTTTGTCATTTTTTCAGATTCTAAGTCCGCTCTTTAGGCAATTCATTCATGTAAGACTGATTCACATGAGGTTCTGGGCCGCATTATTAATAAGCTGCACACATGTGCTAAATCCTGCTCTCTGATCTGGGTGCCTGGTCATTGCTGTATTTACAGCAGTTGACGTACTAGCTAAATCGGTTTAGAACTCGAGGAGACTTGGGACGTTCCTCGTGAGCTACAGTCTAGTCTCTCTTGGAAAGAAATCAATTAATCTTCTGTGACAAAGTGAGTGGACCGACCTGGCAATTCCATCAGTCAAAAGAACCATATGTGACTGGTCCAGTTCCTCCTGAGCAAACAGGTGGGAGGAGGTCGCTTTAGCCCAGCTCTGCATGAATTCCACCCTACTGACACATATGTTACCATATATTAACAGACAGTTTCCGCCGCGATGTACCACCTGTGACGCGGTGTTATCTATTAGTCGCATCCTTTTGTACTGCAGCAGGTATGCTGGGGAACGTACTTCTCTGGCTGCCTACTGTAGGACAAATGCACTCTCTTTCACACTTGATTCTGTCTTGGGTGATGGGGACGTTGGTGTGACTGATAAATTGATGACTTTCCTGAAAGAGACCAGACTGCTCAGGGAGTTGTGATTTTTATTATGAACTTGGTTGTGGTTTCCTTATATATATATATATATATATATATATATATATATATATATATATATATATATATATATATATATATATATATATATTCACTTTTTCTGTATATAGGGATATGGTTTTTGTACATATATATATACGTCAATACACTTATATATATTTGTGAATCGCAGGAGGTTACATTTTTATTAATGTGTATTTTTTTTTCTCATTTGTTCAGGACCAGTAAATCTTTAATTATTCCTTTTATGTATTTTTTACATATATCTGATAAGTATTTGACTATTCTGTAGTAGTATAGTAATGAGTCTACATGTGATGTATAGATGGAAGTATCTGTCCTGGTACTCTCCATGTATTCTGATATTATTTATTACCTATTGTGTTTCATAATCATGAATAATAACTTAATATTGGTGTGAAATAGATGCAAATATTTCACATCATTATTTTGGCTTTCATGATTATCGATTCTTGCTGGCCTAATGGCCCTTCAGAGTAATGGCCATATATATATATATATATATATATATATATATATATATATATATATATATATATATATATATATATATATATATATATATATATATATATATATATATATATATATATATTCTCTTAACCTTAGTAGGTGTTCCAACACTTCTATCTAAACGTTTCATCATTCTTCTTTCACATCAATGTTCTGAGGCCCAATTTACATTTTTTTTTTTTTTTTGACAGTGTAGTCATCAAATGGATGTTACCGTATCATATGCAAAACTAACAGGTAAAAAAATATGGTATGGAGCTCATTCTCATTAATAAACGAGAATACGGCTCAAGCTCTACCTTAATTTACTGGGAAATTTAGGCAAGACAGCTTAGGGAAATGACAGGCTATAATTCCGGGTAGTTGACGGAGAGTGAGTTGGGTCGGGTGGGATTTCGTGGCTCACTGTGTTCCGGTCCTGGTGGGGAACGGATTAGCGGAACGGAACGAGGAGAGCGTGACGTGTGTGCTGAGTGTATTGCTGCTTGTGGGTGGCGGGGAGGGAGCTATTAGTTGAGAGGCGAGTGGTAAATGCAGATGAGAAGATGGAGGTAAGTGAATGGAAATGAGGTGGAAGTGAAACGAGTGGGAATGAGAAAGTGGAAATAAAGTGGTGGAAATAAATAGGAGGAAGTGTGGTGAGTGGAAAATGTGAGGAAGTAGAACGGAGCTGGATGTAAATTATGAGGGGGGAAGAGTGGTGGGCATAAATGGAGAGGTGGAAGTGTGAGGGTGTGAGGTTGATGCAAAGAGTGAGTTTTACTAGAGGTAAGTGTGATGTAGATGGAAAAGTAAACGAGGATAAATGCACTGGTGAAGTAGAAACGCTTTATTAATAAAAAGAATCTTAGCATATAAAATTTATTAATAATAATGACGAAAACAAGTTCACCGCAAGGGCTCCAAGTTATTTGACTGTCTGCTTGAAAACATAGTGGTTTCAACTTTCCGCACACCAAACACTACAATATTAAAAAAGGGGAGCTTTAAGATTATGGATCCCAGCCCGGTTCCTCTTCTCCCAGGGTGCGCCACTGGAGTAAAGCCAGTGTGAGATTGGGAACGCCGGGAGGAAAGGATGTACTTGTGAAGTGGTTGAACAATAAGTACTGTAAGTGGTGGGTTCTGGTAGTATGTCCTCTAATATGTTTTTCTGTTTATTCGCAACCTGTCTACTCTGCTGATGGCATATACAGACTATAACAAATAAAATCGCTACAACACTTTGACTTTCACATGCAACGCTTTTGTTATGAACACTCCTTCCTCATTCGTACTTTATCAGCATGAGGAAGCGCTAATCATGGCTACCACACTCTCTCCATGGAAAACATTCAGTCTTGTAGTGGGCCTAATATGGACAGATGCCGTTAAGGACTTCAAGATGATTTCATATTCTTAGAGGAGTCCTCTACTGATGAATATGTCAATGACGACTATGCGAAGTTTATCCCGATCTGAATAAAATATCTAAAGATGGTAAAAATTAGTGAAAAATGGGACCCGACTTTAATAATTAACCAGTGATCAGATATAGAATAATAAGTCATTTTTTAACAGAAGAGTGGAAATTTCTTGAGCAGGACACTTAGAAATGTATTGAAGTTCGCTTCAGCTGAGGAATGCTTTTTTTTTTTTTTTTTTTTTTTTAAATTTATTTATTTTTTAGTCAGATGCCTTGTGACTTAGTGGGTAGAACGCCCCAGTCTGAGTGACAACCTTACACATGTTCGATCCCCAAGAAATTACTTTTTTTTTTTTTCGATCATGAAATGCCATCATGGGAAAAAGGCTTGGCATCTATCCTTCAGTGTATTTGACTAATTTGGCGTAGCCTGGAGCTGCAGCGCCTCGAATGGGGTAACTTGGGCATTGGTGTTACTGTTTTATAATCTTTTCCACCCTCATTCTAACATCCTTTCCCGTATTTTATTTTCTCTTTGGTCGTCGTCACAGCCACCACCTTCCCCACTACCTTTCCTTACCAAAGTTCTCTTTTCGCCCAGAAAACTTCATTTCCTCCCAATGACTTCATTTCCTCCCAAATATTTCATTTCCTCCCCTGTCTTTATTTTATATCTGGTTTTCTTCCTCACGTTTTTCTTGCCTTCCAAGGTCTGTATTTTTCATCAAGTTTATCATTTCTCTTTTTTTTTTCTCCTCGTTATTTCTGCTGGACATTCTATTTCCCCCCCCCCTCTCTCTCTCTCTCTCTCTCTCTTTCTCACACACACACACACACACACACACACACACACACACACACACACACACACACACACACACACACGCACACGCTCGCGCGCACTCTTCTATAACATTTCCAGTCCGTTCAATACAAGCATATGGAGGTAGCAAAGAATTATTCTTGGGTTATATTCTGGTGAATTTAATAGACTCTCTCGCATTCCTCCTTAAAGAAATGTTTTTCTTATTACATCCTATTTTTCTCTTCGACTTCTTTTTACGCCTTATAATGATGGACGACGTTCACTTTGGTAGTAATAAAAAAAAAAATACTGAAAATATTAAGCGTATAATACTAGGCCTGTTTTATTGTATTTTATATCCAGACCATTCTCACGTGATCGGGAGAGGCTTTTCGTACTAAAAGGGTAACACGTAGTCTTCGCTACACCTAACTATAAGGATGTTCTAAGCTGAAAGAAGTAATATGGCGTTAGTTATTATAGGGTAGGAAATCACTAACATTCTCTCTTCAGCTCATACCAGTCGTTTTAATTATACCTGAAAGTGTGTTCTAGGAGCCTGAAAGTGTTAAGATTTGCGTGTTGTTATTCCCAGTCATGTACAAATATCATCGGAAATATGATAGGTTTCTTGAACACGTATTGCATCCATTCCATGTGCAAGTACTTTTTGGATTTTGGAGAAGCTTAGAAATAATTTTGATTTTTGTTCTCTGCCATCCAATTATTTCACCTATTCATCAGGAGTATAGTTAAACGGGTCTTGGGCACACAGGCAAGATATTTAAGGGAAGAATGAATAATTAGTGGCCCCTGAATGTCAAGAATTAATGCTAATCATCCCCAGGACCTGGAACCATAAGAGCCACATGCGATTGTAGCACATTATGCTAATAGACAACAAGGTGATATATTTTCGGAGGTTGTAATAAGTAAACTAAAAAGGTTATTAATTCTTGACAGTGCGTGTGGATGGTGAACTAAGTGAATTTTTCTCTTTAAAAGTTGGGTTGAAACAGGGATGTGTCATGTCTCCACGGTTGTTCAATCTGTACATGGATGGGGTAATAAAAGAGGTACAAGGTAGGGTAGTGGATGTTGGAGTGGCCCTGGTGAGAGAGGATAGTGTTTGGAAATTCCCTGTACTGTTGTTTGCAGATGATACTGTGTTGCTGAGTGAAGACGAAGGGGAGCTGCAAGGCTTGGTGGATGAGTTTGGGAGAGTGTGTAAGAAACGGAATCTAAAGGTGAATGTAGGGAAGAGTAAAGTGATTGTCTTTGAGAGAGGTGAAGTCAGTGAATGTACAGCGAGGTTGGATGGTGAGGAATTGGAAAATGTGAGTACGTTTAAGTACTTGGGTAGTGTGATGAGTAAGGATGGAGGTTTGGAGGGTGAAGTGCTTGAAAGGGTACAGCAGGGAAGAAAGGTTGCTGGTTCTTTGAAAGCAGTGATAAGAAACAGGGAAGTGAGCATGGAAGTGAAAAAGTTACTACATGACAGTATTGTGATACCAACTCTAACGTACGGAAGTGAAGCTTGGACGTTGCTGGAAGGACACAAGTCAAGAGTGAGAGCAGTGGAAATGAGTTATTTAAGAGGAGCCTGTGGAGTCACATGGAGAGACAGGCTGACGAATGAGGATATAAAGGAACGTTGTGGTGTTGATGTGGATGTGATAGGAAGCGTTATGAGGAACACACTGAGGTGGTTTGGCCATGTGGAGAGGATGGAGGGTGAAAGACTGACGAAGAGAGTGTATGTGAGTGAGGTGGATGGTGAAAGAGGGAGGGGGAGGCCGAGGATGAGATGGAGGGATGGGGTGGAGAGGTATATGAGAGAGGGGGAGGCCGAGGATGAGATGGAGGGATGGGGTGGAGAGGTATATGAGAGAGGGGGGTGTGAGTTGGGAGCAGGGCAGTGAGATGGCGGGGGACAGGGCGACTTGGAGGCGATTTGTTTGTGGCCACCCCAAACGGGATTGAGGCGTCTGGCAATAGATAGATAGATAGAAAAGGTCAAATGTTTATCAGACACATCTGAGGAGGGAAAAGTTGCTAATTTTTCGATCAACTGCACTACCGTGGAACTAACGCAAATAATGGCTGGGAGTAAAGTGACGACTGTTTGTCACTGATTTATAGAGTAGGGGTCATAATAAAAAATGTGGACAGAACTGTGGAATAATGTAGGGATAAAAATGAAATGGGAGGGGTGAGACTGGAGGTGGGGATGATATAAGATTGGTCGCTGGGATACATTTCATTGCATGTTTATTTCAGCCACCTGTTTCTTCCGGTGCAACTTAATCCATTTAAGTCCGATGATGTGTTATTAATTAAACTCTTGCTACCTTAAGACAGTCTTATTTAGCTTCGGAAAGCCTATGCATATTAGACTGGCTGGATATAACCTTCATTGAACCCTTCAGTAAGAGATTTTCCTAAAATTTGGACTCTAAGAATTATTATATAAATAATCGGACTGAACAAGTTAATACATTATTATTTGTATAAATTAATGAACTGTATATCGATTGAAAAAGATCCCCAAAGACAGTTGAGAGAATGTGTTATATGCAAAAGAAGCCTCCAACGAAAAACTGCTAGGAAGCCTCCGCGAGAACACAATGGATAAAAATACAGACTTGCTGCATGAAGTTAAATGTGGACTATTAAGAGCTTAAATGCGGGGGAACACGAGACGAGGAGCGAGAGGGGGAAATGTAAACATACAAGGGAAGGTGAGGGAAAATTAGCTGAAATAGAAACAGGGGTGAGAAGGGAAAACGAAATGTAAATATACAAGGGAAGGTGAGGGAAAATTAGCTGAAACAGAAACAGGGGTGAGAAGAGAACACGAAAAGGATAGGAGGCAGAGGACGTGAAAGTTAAGTGACTCAGGAGGCGGATTACCACAGCCAGATATTAACACTATAAACACTACTCTATGGTTTTCAAGTAGTTTGGGATCCATACTCCAAAAAAAAACCCACTGTGAAAGCAATGAAAATTACGAGCGCGTATGACCGTCGCACTTGCGCTAGTTTGCTCTTGGTACTCTGTCATTTATTATTCATAAAACCCCTCACACTTTATATTTCTATTACTATATCACACTTATATATATCTGGAGTTTTTCTCCATAAGTTTCCTTCAGTAGTATTAGCATATTGTCACTGAAGTCATTCAATTTTTCATTCAGTAAAATACGTAGAGAGCCACGGATTCACTTTCACTGTTATAACATAAAGTATTTGTACTCATATTCTTATATGACTAATTACTTACATTACTATTTACATTTTCTATTGTATTTTCAATATTTACCCTTCTATTTCACTTACACTATATTAGTCACTGTCACTTTCAGTAAGATAAAACTATAATACATTGTTCAAACATATGTACTGAACATCCATTGCTTTCACTTGCTATTTACACATTATTTACACATTATTTCCACATTACTCTCCTTTCCCACTTGCACTTTTAGAACTGCTTCTGGCTGTGGTAATCAAAGAAGCAGGTAACACAGAGGTGAACCTGGCACTCAGCGCACTGCCAAGAGGTGAGTTTGTGCTCAGGTGTGCGGCGGGTGGTATGTGCACACACCTGACACCTGCGGATCGCAGCCTTCCTTTTACCTGTGGCAGGCATTAGCTCCAGTCTGTGCCGATCCATATACGCCCTCTGCTCAAGTCGGTCGGGAAGTGTTACTGGATGGCGCCTTGGAGTTGCTGCTGTCACCCTACCATATCTTTCCAGCAGCTGCTGAACACAAGTCCTGGCAAACAACCTCAGGGAGAAGGACTTGGGTGGCTTGACCTTCATCTTGTACAGGATGAAGGCGTTCAGCATCGTCATATCTATGAGATGCAGAAAAACTTTCCTGTACCACCTAGTATTCTTCCTGAGGCAGTCGATCTCACCAATCAATCATCATGTCGGACTTGTCCACCAGCCGCATGCTGATATTGTAGTCTAACACAGCATCAGGTTTCATCACAGGTTCGCCTGTCCTACGGTCAACCTTCCCACTGTCTGTCATTTCCCCCTTATGTACGGTGGTGAGCATGTGAACGACCCTCTTGTCATGCCACCGTATTGCCAGCATCTTCTCAGACTTGCATAGGTGCACGTCTCCTCGCTGTGAGGTTCCTGCCTCTGTGAATTTAGGGAAGTGGGCACGATTACTTTTGACAGTGCCGCAGGAGCCAATGCAGTGCTCTGAAAGGTATTTGGCAAGTTTCGGTGCTGTATAATAGTTGTCTGTATAGAAGCACATGATTCCCACCAAAATACTTTTCAAGGAGCACTTTCACTACACAGCCTGAGAAACAAAGGGGTGTGTTTTATCCAGATCGACAGTGCTGGCTGAATAAATGACGAAGTCAAGGATGTACCCCGTCTTACAGTCGCACAGTACAAAGAACTTGATTCCAAAGCGATGGTGTTTGCTTGGAATGTACTGTACAAACTGAAGACGTCCTCTGAACAAAACCAAGGATTCGTCAATGACAACCTTCTGAAAGAGGTGGAAGAATGACATAAACTTATCCTTCATTCTGCTCAGAATCTCCCGGATCTTCCAGAGTGGGTCGGTTTGGGAAGGTACATCGTTGTCGGCAAAGTGCAGGTTTCCCATGATGTTCCGGAAGCGATCTCTGGCCATGTACTTATTGAAGGTGGGTGAGGGTAGTAAGGGGTCTATGGACCAGTATTCTTCCAACTCATGCTTCTTGGAGTGTGGCATGAGAAGCATGAGGGCAAAGAACACATACAGCTCCTGCACTCCAGCATAGACCACTGTTGCATCTTGGCTGCACCTGTACCACTTGCAGCACGTTGTGATTCATACCTGTTGGTCTCATCACATATGTGCTGCATGACCTCGTCGTCTAGGAAGGCCAAAAGGTAGTCCACACATTCAGCATTATCGTCAAGAATGAAGGCAGGCTGTACTCCTGAGGAGCTCTCATCAAAAACTAAATGTTCTGGCACAAAATCAGACCCTTCCGTCCATGCGAAGGCGTCCAGGATTCCCTGTCGTGGCGGTGTAGGGTGGGTGAGGGTGGTGGGTGGCTGTGAGGCAGATTTACC
Organism: Coenobita brevimanus; assembly: GCF_032717465.1. Classification (NCBI taxonomy): domain Eukaryota; kingdom Metazoa; phylum Arthropoda; class Malacostraca; order Decapoda; family Coenobitidae; genus Coenobita; species Coenobita brevimanus. The sequence goes on along the minus strand of NC_136976.1, from coordinate 28,453,564 downwards.
CCGTTCAAGGTCACTCGCACTGACCCTGAGTTGCCGTACAGCACTAGCAGCCCTTACTCTAGTACCAACTCTGCTTTTACTTGTCCGGGATTTACCTCTTCCTCTATGGCCTGTCTTCACTGTTGATGCTGGTGGTGACAATGACGACGAAGACTCCGGAGATAATTCAGCAGACGAAGAGGAAGAAATGAGTGAAGTGGGGCTTGGGGAATGGGGAGGTGAATCAACTTGGGACTCATGGTGGGCTGGGTCACGCGGGCCATTGTTCTGGGGCTAACACGCCGCCTTTTCACTCCCTTCCCAAGTTCCTTCCCTTGCTGCACTAACGGCTCCTTTCCCTTGGAGCTAGGGATAACTTCCGACATTGAAGCACTCATGCTAGCACTTTCTGGCACAATTTCCTCACCCAGCTCGTCACACGATTCACCCAAAGGGTCAAAATCACTATCCATCATCACCATAGACAATTCTGCCAGTTCACGTGCCACTGCAGAGTCACTAAGTCCTTTCCTGCTTCCATCACGACTTTTTATGGGTGCAGAGGTCACGGGGCCCTTTGCAATGGGCGCAGAAGCAGCAGAAATGGAGGGGCATGAGTGCGACATGGTTTGACCACAGCGGAGGACAAGGAACTAAATGCTGCGGCTTATCTGAGAAGGCAAGGGTTGACAATGACACTGAGGCTGACAGCTGCTAACTTACATGCTAATAAATTATTGGTAGAAAATCTCGGCAATACATAAAGAAATAGGTAGTTCCAGGTGAATGTAAATGTCACTTAGGCTTCTCCCTTCCTTTCTGATATATATTTTTATTACAGACATAGATTACAAGGCATAATTCAAAGGGGAAATTACCGTGGTAATGTTGCGAATGAATGCATGTGAGGTGTTGTCAGGTGATAATTAGCCAATTCCTGGTGTATAACATTATCACTTACCTTATTTTTTTCATATATATATTATTTTGTATAAGTATAGGGCATAGGGCTTATTTCAATGGATGAAATCTGTGGAAAAATCCGCGGCCTGGGAGGTGAGAGGACAGGGTAATGGAGGGCAGGTAGGGAGGGGAGTCAGGAAGGGGGGAAAATCGCTAAAATGTCAACAATGGATGGGAGTACAGATGAGATTTGGAGTGCTGACAAGTGTTGGACATTGGCAGTACTGATAGATGATACAAGCCACCACTTGAAAGAACGGGATAATTCAGAATAACACAGAATCACAAAAGTGACGCCCCACGGTATGATCCATTGTGCCCGAGCGTCACGAAAGTGACGCCCCGCGGTTAAGGGGTTAACAGAATCTTATATCACCACACATTAAACCCTTCTCTGCGACAGGGCATTAGTTTAGCGTATTCTTTACACCTGTAGACCATTTCATTCAGCCTGGAATGATCTATTGTGCTGGTGGACTAATTAATGTTGTATCTAACTCCTCCAGTTCGATTTAATACATATGAAAGTGAATCGGAGGAGCCCCTTCCACATCATGGTCGGAATAATTGTAATATTCGATTCCAGACACAGTCAAACTACTGGGGGTAGGGGGGTTTTCAAGAATACTCCCTCAGTATCCCTGCTTGTCGTAAAAGGCGACTAAAAGGGTTGGCGGAGGGTTAGTGCCCCTCCCCGGAAAACAACTAACTAAAAAAACAAACAAGAAGCCTCGGACAAGGACTGACCAAACGATGACGACCCAGGACCGGACAAAGGACTTGGTAATGAGTACATGGAATGTAAGAGGAGCGAATGATGAGGTGAAAGAGAGAGAGATTGTCCAGGTGCTTGAGGGTGCGAAAGTGGATGTATGTGGAATAACTGAAACAAAATGGAGAGGAGAAAGTGTGAGAGAATGGGAGTATGGATGGGGTATATGTGCAGGAGTAGATGAGAATGAGAGGGCAAAGGAAGGAGTGTGTATAGTTGTGAGTAAAAGATGGAAGAAGAGCATAAGACAGTATGGATCAGTTGGGTCAAGGATTGTGTGGGTAAAGTTGAAAGTTGGAATACAAGATGAATGTGAGTCTGAACTGACAGAGTGTTAATATTTAAGGCCAAATAACGTGTTAATGAGACCTCCTAGTGTTGCTCGTGATAACGAGTAGGAGACTGTACATCAGGTGTTGGTTCCAAGACCCTATAGGCAAAAAATTATGTCCATTCCTCATGATTCTTCTTTAGCAGGTCACTTAGGGGTGAGGAAGACTCTCTCCCGCATCTGGCATCATTTTTACTGGCCTGGAATCCGTCGAGATGTCTCCCGGTTCTGTAGGTCATGTCACACCTGTCATCAAGTCGGTATGAGCAATAAGCCCATCCCTCCAGTTCCTTTAATTCCTCTACCAGTGTTTGAGGCCCCATTCACTAGAGTCCTTGTGGACATTGTTGGCCCTTTACCTAAAACCTCCTCAGGCCACCAGTACATCTTCACAATGTTAGACATGGCCACTAGATATCCTGAAGCCATTCCCTTGAGAAATATTTCTGCTAAATTGGTTGTAAAGGAGATGCTGACCTTCTTTACCACTTTTGGTCTCCCTAGGGAAGTTCAGTCAGATCAAGGCAGTAATTTTAATTCCAAACTGTCCAGACAAACCCTTAAGGAATTAGGAATCTCCCAGATCACTTCCTCAGCATATCATCCTCAGAGTCAAGGTGCATTAGAGAGGTATCACCAAACTTTATGCTGAAAAAGCTATTTGTTGATGAAAAGGAATGGGACAAGTGTTTGCCTTTCCTACTTTTTGCAACCAGAGAGGCACCAAACGAGTCCTTGGGCTACTCCCCATTTCAGTTAATCTTTGGCCATGAAGTAAGAGGTCCTCTTAAACTCCTCAAAGAACAATGGATCATGGATGATGACCAAATGAACTTGCTAGACTATGTGTGAAAATTTAAAGAAAGACTGGCCTATAGTATGGAAGTAGTCAGGGTACACTTGGAGTCATCTCAGGAGAAGATGAAGAGGTGGTATGACCACTCTAAAAAAGCTAAGAATGGAGTGTTTCACTCAGGCAAACAAGTTTTTGTCTTGCTTCCTATTCATGGTCAGCCTCTGCAGGAAAGCTTTTCAGGCCCTTACGTAGTAGAGAAGAGGGTAAGTGAAGTCATTTATGTCATTTTAACCCCAGACTAGAGGAGGGAACAAAGATTGTGCCATGTAAATATGTTGAAGGAGTACCACAGGTGAGACATGGACCCCCTAGTGCTGCATGCATGGTGTCGGCTGTCGAGTTGACGGAGGATGACGGCTGCCCTTTGACTTTGGACCAGATGACCAGTTGGTGAGAAAACCAGGAAACTTCGAGTACACCCACTTGACTGCAGAGCAGTGTGCCAAGCTTGTTGCCTTTCTCAGGAAGTTCCCTGATGTCTTACGGGACACCCCAAGATGGACAGAAGTGGCACAGCATGAAGTGGACGTTGGTGATGCCAGCCCTGTAAAGCAGTCCCCCTACCGGGCAAGTCCTCAGAAGCAGATCATCATCCAAGAGGAACTGAACTACATGTTGCAGCAGGGGTTAATCGAGTCCTGTCAAAGTGAGTAGTGCTCCCTGGTCATAGTGGTTCCAAAACCCGATGGGTCACATCACTTTTGTATTAATTATCGTAAAGTCAGCTCCCTTACCAAGACTGATACTTACCCACTTCCTAGAGTAGATGACTGTGTGGATGCGATAGGCAGTGCTAAGTTTATCACAAAATTACATTTAATGAAGGGATATTGGTAAGTCCCACTCACAGAAAGGGCCCCCCAAATTTCCTGTTTTGTGGTTGGTGACAATACTTATAAATGTAAGGTCATGTCCTATGGTATAAAGAATGTTCCTGCCACCTTCCAAAGGTTTATGAATGATCTTACCAAGGATGTTAAAGGTTGTGTTACTTACATTGATGATGTTGTTATTTTTAGTGACACCTGGGAACAACACTTGAGCCAACTAGATGTCTTGGTGCAGAGACTGTCCTCTGCTATTTTAGTGCTTAATTTAACTAATATGAATTTGTGAGGGCTCAAGTGCAGTACCTAGGTTATGTGGTCGGTTTAGGCCAAGTGAGTCCACCTGATGCTAAAGTTCAGGCCATTGTCAATTAATACGAGAGAGTTGCAATGCTTCTTAGGTGTGGTAGGGTACTACAGATGTTTTGTCCTGAACTTATCTGAACTTGTAGCTCCCTTCACTGATTTGTTAAGAAAAGAAGTCAAGTATGAGTGGAAGCCAGAATGTGAGGAAGCCTATTCTAAAGTCAAAACCATCCTGCCAAGTCACCCAGTGCTTCTAGCTCCCAATTTTGATAAACCCTTTAAATTAGCTGTTTATGTCAGTGGCCTAGGGGCTGGCGCAGTTTTGCTTCAGGATAATAATCAAGGTTTTGAGATGCCTGTGTGCTATTTTAGTAAAAAGTTCAATAAGGCCCAGAGAAATTATTCAACTATTGAGAAAGAACTCCTTGCACTCATACTTGCCCTTCAACACTTCTCTGTGTATGTTGGTCCAGGGTCAGGTGATGTTGTAGTGTACACTGATCACCACCCTCTGAAATTTTGTCCCGATTTAAGGAAAAAAATCTTAGACTGACCCGCTGGGCCCAATTTTTGTGGGAATATTCCCTTGATGTGAGATATGTAAAAGGTGATAGTAATGTTTTAGCAGATTACCTGTCCAGAACTGAGATTGTACAGTATCCAGAAATTTCCTCTTGGGAAATTTCTTCTCTCAGAAACGGAGGTGTTACTGGCGTAGTTAACCCCAGTAGCGAAGGGGTGAAATAGAAAGTAAGTGATAACGTAAGAAGACAGACGAGCCATCAAGAAGATAAATTCTTTTCCTTATTAGTTTTGCGGGCTGTAAGGGTAACCCTCGTCCGTCCCCAGGTGCGTTTACTTATCGGTCACTGGACTGATAACACACCAGATGTTTTTCTCATAAATTACGCAGAAAATCTCTCTTGTCCTTGAACTGCGGGTGTATCTTAAAGTGTGGGAGGAGCTAAAACGGAGTATATGCCAATAGAAGTCTAAATAACGTTTCGCCTGCCTTCTTAATTGCACGTCAGTGGTCTTGTGTAATTTGTGTAACTTCGCCATTGGCTTCCCTTAATAGCAGGTGCCTCTGTACTTGGTAAGTGGCTGTAGACATTCCATAAGACAGCCTAGTGGTTAACTAGCTGAGAGAGGCGGAGTAAGTCTGCTTTTGCTCAAGGAAAATGTGAAGAGACACATTTTGTCTCTTTTTGTACAGACACTTTGTCTAATTTTTTGTACACACATTCTTGTACACATTTTGTCACATTTACTGGTCACGGTACACTTTTGGCACATTGTGTGGCACTTTTCCCCAACATTACTCAATACGTGACTTTGATTACAAAATACACCGTTTGTGCACCTTTTCCCATTTTTGGTTCACTCCTCCATTTACACTAGTGTGTGAATTATATCTGGATTTAACCTTCGAAGCCTCCACGTTTCCTCGAGCTTTGTGAGTACTTAAGCTCCACTGAGTGTATTCTGGTTAGGTAAGAAATAACTAGTTTTTTATTTGTATATGAATCCTCCTTTTGTAAAACGAACCCTGGTTTCTTCTTTGGTTGTGTATGTTATAGTGTACAGTAAAGTTAAGTTAGTTTTCATGTAGGCTTTACCTTATCCCTTTTGGTGATTAATTAAGGGCTAAGAGTGCACCGTAATATTCACCCCCATAACACAACCTTTCGCAACCCTACCCCTAACGTTAACGCTTCTCACTTTTTGCACCTCATTATCATCCCCCATCCCCTCCACATGGCCAAACCATCTCAGTCTACCTCTCCTCATCACAACACCAATACACTCCAGTCCCATCCTACATTCGAGAAGTATCGGGAATCCGTGGGAGATGAATTTCGCATCATTGCCTAAAGGAACAAACTGACAGTAGTGGGCGAGAATATATAAACAGTACTTGGTGGTTAAATACGTAAGCTCATTTTGCAACAAGCCATTCCCTTAGTTTATAATAACGAGAAAGCTTCAAGCTGACTACTTACATTATGGCCCCTTACTTTCAGGATTTCCTCTGCCTGCCTTTTAACATGGCAATTTTTCCCAGTTTGAAGGTAAACATGATGCTGTAGACGGATTTTGTTCTGCTCTAATTACACTGCATATACTTAGAAAGTGCTTTCTCTTTCGAAAAGGAAACGTGTGTGTGTGTGTGTAAAGGAAGGTGGTGGCTCGTTGTTATAGGGGAGAAAGGGCGAGGTTATATGGGGGAAAGGGGTTAGGTTGTAGGGGGCAAAGAGGCGAGTTGTAGGGGGGAAAGGGGCGGGGTTGTAGGGAAAAAAGGCTTGACCGTAGAAGGGAAGAAAGCGAGATTGTAGGGGGAAAAAGTGTGAGGTTGTAGAGGGGAAAAGGGCGGGGTTGTAGGGGGGGAAAGAGGCAAGTTGTATAGGGAGGAAAGGGGTGAGTTGTATAAGGGTGGAAGGGGCGAGTTTTTAAGGGAGAGGGGGTGAAAAGGAAGGGAATAAGTGAAAGAGGGGTGTGCGGTTTAGAGGGTGAACGATCTCCGGGGACGGCATTGGCTGCTTTTACCACGTGACTGTACCATGACCTTCGAACAAAAACTTCTATGGACGGGCACATGAGCACAAGTCTTTCACGTCGGGATTGAAGGAATGAATACCAGTGGTGGAAAGAATAATTATACAATACAGTAACATCATACACGAACTTAAAATGGTAGGGAAAAAGTTATGTTCACTTGGATTCTATCTCACGTGATTATGGGTGTAATGAAAGCTAGAACAATTGCCATAAATGTTACCACCAAATCAAGCATACTGTAGATATAGAATGCCAACTAACCATGAGACAAGTGAGTACTTCTGAAAAAATTTCCCAGGAAGAAAAAGAAATACATGATCAGACTAGAATGCACTCAGAGAGCGCGTACCTCTGCCAATGCCGGATCCGGATTTGGTGCCGCCTCAAAATTTACTAAATTCTTTCTTGGTCCATGGCCCACCCTTCCACAAAATTTCATTGAAATTCATTGAGAACTTATATTGTGCATGATACACAGGATCCGAATCTGGATGAAGATCCGCCCCCAAATTTAATAAATCTATTCTTGGCCAATGGCCCACTCATTCAAAAAATTTCATTTAAAATCATTCAGAACTTTTGGAGATATGGTGTGGACAAACAAACAGACAAACATTGGTGAATACCATAATCTCCAACCTTGTTGGCGGAAGTAAAAATATCAAACTAAACCTTGCGGTACCATGGACCACTACACTGCTGTAGCAACCATTACCAGTGGGAAAAACACCATCAAATGGAAGAACTCAGTACGCACTAGGCTACGACTAGGCTACAAATGCTTTTGGGAGCTAGGAAACAATAACCAAAACCACGACAATAGGTGCAGGTTGTGCGACAACCCAAGATGTCGCACGCTGCAACAGTATGTATCATACTGCAGAATACTAGATAAGTACAGGAACAACCAGAAAGCACTCACAGAGCGCATACCTCCGTCAATGCCATTGCAGGATCCAGTTCCGGATCTGGATCAGCCCCCAAATTTAATCAATTCTTTCTTGGCCCATGGCCCTCCCTTCCATAAAGTTTCATTGAAATTCATTAAGAAGTTTTGGAGAGATCGTGTGTTCAAACATACAGACAAACAGACAAACATAGGTGAATACATAACTTCCTCCAACTTCGTTGGCGGAGGTAAAATAAACGAGGTGACAAAACGGATCATATGGATGTTTAATAATGACAACAGATGCAGTATCCTGAAAGACTGCAAACAGCGAAAATACATTTTATAAATGTGTATCATATGTTTGATATAACGGAATGACTTTCTAAATTTGTTTTGTGTGTGCGTTCAAAGAACGTGTATGGAGGTGTAGTGGGCAAGTAACCTTTTGTATTGTAGAGGATATAAATGAATGCGAGCATACATATTTGTACAGGTGCGCATGTATGCGAGCATTCATGATAGCAGATGCAGTACTTCTGTTCACTGTGTATATAATTGTGTTAGCCTATTGATTCAATCATGTAACTGTAATGTATATATTAAAAACTGTCTATGCCTATGAGCACGATCATGTTGATTAGTGTAACAATTACTTGCGCAAATGTAATATATGTAAATTATAGAATTAAGTAGTTTGTGTAGAACTAAACGTGATCTAATAAGTTAGACGGTGTGGAGACTACGTATGCTCCGTCATTCCTTTGAGATAATGTAAGTACTCCAATGAAAATTTCCATTTATTTCAGTAAAATTATCAGTCATAATACAACACAAAAGCTTCCAGACACCCATATGTCCTGTGTGTGTGTGTGTGTGTGTGTGTGTGTGTGTGTGTGTGTGTAACATTAAAGAATTTTAATATTACCTACAGATCTCCTTACCTGAAGCCTTCATCTCGTTATATAGCTGTGGGAAAGGAATAACAGTTTTTGTAAATTATTTCTTGCGTGTTGTGTATTACACTTCCTACCCCCTCCTCTTATTCGCCGTAGGGAAATGTTCATGGACTGCAAAGGCACATCTAGAATATCGCACGGACAACAGTTAGGTATCTAGTGCAGCTTAATATATGGAGGCTGCTGCGATTTCTGAAATGTATCCCTCCTCACCTCGTGGATGGTCTTAAGGAAATGTTGCCGACTCATTTATAATAGGAATAGTGTAGTGGTCATTGGGATACGGCTCAGTTCGGCTAAAATGTGCTTACCAATTTGCTTCAGCTGTTGATTATACAAGCACAGAGTTGTCAGTACACTGAATATTACAATTCGTGTGTATTGCAGGAATGACTAGTTCAGCGTTACTACTCGTCTACCGTGCATTACTCTGTACTTTCCACATCCCTTATCGTGTTTTGTAGTGTCTGAACTTAAACGTCTCGTGATTACATGGTTAGTCAGTAATTTAATGAAGGTGGCAAAATGTCGGTGCTCCTCACACCAGCAAATTCTGCCGAACCCTCAACACCCAAAACGGAAAAGCACAGTATATGGGCCTTCCTACATACAACTGGTTGTTGTATATTGCTTTTCAATTTGTAGAAAGTAGGTTTGCTCCTGTACAATGAAAGCTGAGTGGCAACCTCTTTCACAGACCCTCTTTTCACTTAACCTGTACGTATCAATAGCTCTCTCCAATAGCACCACTGCCAGGAACATTGAAAGCATTTACATTATAGTGGTCAACGCTTTGGCTTACTCGCGGAACTGGTGGATAGTAACTAACACAAGAATTAAAAGGCCGTGGCCAAATTCAGGCAAATGTAATCATGTAATTTCACCATGATCGCAATGAATAAACATGTAACACTTCATTTTACTTGGTTTTATCATCACTGAAAAATAATTTTTGGTGTAGCCTTGAAAAACAATCTATCCATCACCGCCTTCACTGCCTCATCATGGACCTGGGAGTAGGCCCAGTAGGAGAGAGTGCCCTTAAAAACAACAGGTGATGAAAGTGTGCACTGTCAGAAGGATGTAAACTTTGCTCTTGCGTCTTATTTTGTCTACATGAGCACTAAGTCCTAAACTGTCAAGTGATGGTCATACGTGTCATTAACAAAATATTATTTGAGGTATTAAAGTCATCTATCAGAGACTAACAGAGAAATTTTTGCAAGTGATAACGTAGCTTCATATATTGCAAACTGCATTGATAACATGTGAAAATGTGTAAATAATCGGCAAACTGCATAGGTCATACGCTAAATGCATCTGAACCTTTGGGCAACTTCGTTTTAATTTTTTTTATAAATTTGATAGCGTCCAGTATTTTTCAGCGTGTCCAAGTGAATCACTTTATTTGCATAAGTAAGCAACACAGAATACGTAGCAGCAGAAAATGAGAAGACGTATAAAAGTGGACAAGTAAACAATGTGCTGCGTTGGTTACATTTTGAGTTTGCTGGAACGTCTGGCCTTTTTACTTAGTTAGTTTCTTTTTATTATCAAAAATGTGTGTGTGCAAGATGAACTGTTTAAGTGTCAAGTGCATTTATTCCCTAATCCTGTAAGGGCTCCAGTCCCGGTCCATCTACCATTAAGTACGGCATGATTCAGCATCTTACTCAAGCCAAACTGAGTAAGCTGTTAGCGGTGTTCAGTGATATTTGGGCATCTTGCACTTTCCCAAACTCATTGCACTACACGCACGTCATACCAATACCTCGCTGGGATTGTCGCCTTACGAGTCCCGGTTCGTTTCGACCTATTGCGCTGACTGACTGTCCATGTAAGGTCTTTGAACGTATGGTTAATAAAAGGTTATTTTTTGTTTTAGAGTCGAAGGGTGTGTTTAATGATCAACAGAGTGGATTCCGCAAATACAGGCCCACTCTGGATCATTGAGTGCACCTGGAGCATTGCACAGCCAAGGCTTTTGCCAATCGTGAATTCATGATAGGAATTTTTTTGGATATTCATAAAGGTTATGATATAACCTGGCGAAACGGAATACTATGTAAACTCTACGCTTATGGTTTAAGAGGTAATATGCCCATTTTCCTTCAGAATTTCCTTAGTGACAGAACGTTTTCTGTCAGGTTACCCTGTAACATAACTTCGGATGTATTTGGCCATGGGAATGGGGTACCACAATGATGTGTGCTTAGCCCTAATTTGTTCAGCGTTGCCATTCATGACATTCTGTCGTCCGCTTCTGTCCCCAGGATGCTTAGATACTCATTCTATGCTGATGATTGTGCAATGTCTCACTATTCCCGCAATGCACAATCCTCGGCGCAGCAGATTCAACTGAGACTTGAATCTGTTCAGAGTTGGGCCCTGGAGTGGGGATTTAAATTTTCCATCCCTAAGTGTACTGGTGTTGTTTTTACTCATAAACTTAACTTACCTCCTTTGTATTTAACTTTAGATAATCAGCCAATTCCTTTTCAAAATTCAATAAGATTCCTAGGTCTACATTTTGACAGTAGGCTCAATTGGAGAACATAATCATTTGCTTGCTTCTTGTAGTAAAAAAGTAAACGTCCTTAAATTTCTTTCCGGTAAATCGTGGGGAGCAGACAGAACGTCTTTTCCTTATCCATTCTAAGCTTGACTGTGGCTCACAAGTGTATGGGTCAGCATCGGATGCTGTCCTCCGTAGACTTGATGTGCTTCAGAACGTGTGCTTGCACATATGTCTCGGAGCCCTTCGATGTACTAGTGTGGAGTGGTTGGAAGTGGAGGCTAATGTGCCTCCCCTCCGTCTATGACGTGACCACCTGCTATTTTCTTACGGTATCACCACCCACAGCAAACGCTCACTTGGCCTTCCGACTTGTCGGATCCTCCTTCAGTGGGAATACCTGCTATATGCAGCCCTCAAGCCGGTGGCTGTGAGACTTCACTTCCTCTGTGGGGCGTTAGAGTATGACCTTTCTAATGGGGATCAGGTTTTAACACCAAAAATAGCACCCTGGGAGTCACTTGCTACCACCTTCAACACTGACTGGCTCTCCGTCGCAAAGTACAAGGTGCCGGAGATGGAGGTACGACAGTTGTTCCGGATGATCCTCATTAGACACCTAGAGTCATTCCACTTGTACACCAATGGCTCTAAGCTGGATGAACGCGTGGGTACGAGTGTGTGGTCAACGGAGTGCCACATCCGTTTTCGCTTGCTCCCTCCATACGTCTGTATTCACTGCCGAATTATTTGCCATAAATCAAGCCATAGACTTTGCTTTGCGTTTAGATCACGTCAGTTTTGTCATTTTTTCAGATTCTAAGTCCGCTCTTTAGGCAATTCATTCATGTAAGACTGATTCACATGAGGTTCTGGGCCGCATTATTAATAAGCTGCACACATGTGCTAAATCCTGCTCTCTGATCTGGGTGCCTGGTCATTGCTGTATTTACAGCAGTTGACGTACTAGCTAAATCGGTTTAGAACTCGAGGAGACTTGGGACGTTCCTCGTGAGCTACAGTCTAGTCTCTCTTGGAAAGAAATCAATTAATCTTCTGTGACAAAGTGAGTGGACCGACCTGGCAATTCCATCAGTCAAAAGAACCATATGTGACTGGTCCAGTTCCTCCTGAGCAAACAGGTGGGAGGAGGTCGCTTTAGCCCAGCTCTGCATGAATTCCACCCTACTGACACATATGTTACCATATATTAACAGACAGTTTCCGCCGCGATGTACCACCTGTGACGCGGTGTTATCTATTAGTCGCATCCTTTTGTACTGCAGCAGGTATGCTGGGGAACGTACTTCTCTGGCTGCCTACTGTAGGACAAATGCACTCTCTTTCACACTTGATTCTGTCTTGGGTGATGGGGACGTTGGTGTGACTGATAAATTGATGACTTTCCTGAAAGAGACCAGACTGCTCAGGGAGTTGTGATTTTTATTATGAACTTGGTTGTGGTTTCCTTATTTATAATATATATATATATATATATATATATATATATATATATATATATATATATATATATATATATATATATATATATATATATATATATATATATATATTCACTTTTTCTGTATATAGGGATATGGTTTTTGTACATATATATATACGTCAATACACTTATATATATTTGTGAATCGCAGGAGGTTACATTTTTATTAATGTGTATTTTTTTTTCTCATTTGTTCAGGACCAGTAAATCTTTAATTATTCCTTTTATGTATTTTTTACATATATCTGATAAGTATTTGACTATTCTGTAGTAGTATAGTAATGAGTCTACATGTGATGTATAGATGGAAGTATCTGTCCTGGTACTCTCCATGTATTCTGATATTATTTATTACCTATTGTGTTTCATAATCATGAATAATAACTTAATATTGGTGTGAAATAGATGCAAATATTTCACATCATTATTTTGGCTTTCATGATTATCGATTCTTGCTGGCCTAATGGCCCTTCAGAGTAATGGCCATATATATATATATATATATATATATATATATATATATATATATATATATATATATATATATATATATATATATATATATATATATATATATATTCTCTTAACCTTAGTAGGTGTTCCAACACTTCTATCTAAACGTTTCATCATTCTTCTTTCACATCAATGTTCTGAGGCCCAATTTACATTTTTTTTTTTTTTTGACAGTGTAGTCATCAAATGGATGTTACCGTATCATATGCAAAACTAACAGGTAAAAAAATATGGTATGGAGCTCATTCTCATTAATAAACGAGAATACGGCTCAAGCTCTACCTTAATTTACTGGGAAATTTAGGCAAGACAGCTTAGGGAAATGACAGGCTATAATTCCGGGTAGTTGACGGAGAGTGAGTTGGGTCGGGTGGGATTTCGTGGCTCACTGTGTTCCGGTCCTGGTGGGGAACGGATTAGCGGAACGGAACGAGGAGAGCGTGACGTGTGTGCTGAGTGTATTGCTGCTTGTGGGTGGCGGGGAGGGAGCTATTAGTTGAGAGGCGAGTGGTAAATGCAGATGAGAAGATGGAGGTAAGTGAATGGAAATGAGGTGGAAGTGAAACGAGTGGGAATGAGAAAGTGGAAATAAAGTGGTGGAAATAAATAGGAGGAAGTGTGGTGAGTGGAAAATGTGAGGAAGTAGAACGGAGCTGGATGTAAATTATGAGGGGGGAAGAGTGGTGGGCATAAATGGAGAGGTGGAAGTGTGAGGGGTGTGAGGTTGATGCAAAGAGTGAGTTTTACTAGAGGTAAGTGTGATGTAGATGGAAAAGTAAACGAGGATAAATGCACTGGTGAAGTAGAAACGCTTTATTAATAAAAAGAATCTTAGCATATAAAATTTATTAATAATAATGACGAAAACAAGTTCACCGCAAGGGCTCCAAGTTATTTGACTGTCTGCTTGAAAACATAGTGGTTTCAACTTTCCGCACACCAAACACTACAATATTAAAAAAGGGGAGCTTTAAGATTATGGATCCCAGCCCGGTTCCTCTTCTCCCAGGGTGCGCCACTGGAGTAAAGCCAGTGTGAGATTGGGAACGCCGGGAGGAAAGGATGTACTTGTGAAGTGGTTGAACAATAAGTACTGTAAGTGGTGGGTTCTGGTAGTATGTCCTCTAATATGTTTTTCTGTTTATTCGCAACCTGTCTACTCTGCTGATGGCATATACAGACTATAACAAATAAAATCGCTACAACACTTTGACTTTCACATGCAACGCTTTTGTTATGAACACTCCTTCCTCATTCGTACTTTATCAGCATGAGGAAGCGCTAATCATGGCTACCACACTCTCTCCATGGAAAACATTCAGTCTTGTAGTGGGCCTAATATGGACAGATGCCGTTAAGGACTTCAAGATGATTTCATATTCTTAGAGGAGTCCTCTACTGATGAATATGTCAATGACGACTATGCGAAGTTTATCCCGATCTGAATAAAATATCTAAAGATGGTAAAAATTAGTGAAAAATGGGACCCGACTTTAATAATTAACCAGTGATCAGATATAGAATAATAAGTCATTTTTTAACAGAAGAGTGGAAATTTCTTGAGCAGGACACTTAGAAATGTATTGAAGTTCGCTTCAGCTGAGGAATGCTTTTTTTTTTTTTTTTTTTTTTTTTCAATTTCTGTCTTTTTTAGTCAGATGCCTTGTGACTTAGTGGGTAGAACGCCCCAGTCTGAGTGACAACCTTACACATGTTCGATCCCCAAGAAATTACTTTTTTTTTTTTTCGATCATGAAATGCCATCATGGGAAAAAAGGCTTGGCATCTATCCTTCAGTGTATTTGACTAATTTGGCGTAGCCTGGAGCTGCAGCGCCTCGAATGGGGTAACTTGGGCATTGGTGTTACTGTTTTATAATCTTTTCCACCCTCATTCTAACATCCTTTCCCGTATTTTATTTTCTCTTTGGTCGTCGTCACAGCCACCACCTTCCCCACTACCTTTCCTTACCAAAGTTCTCTTTTCGCCCAGAAAACTTCATTTCCTCCCAATGACTTCATTTCCTCCCAAATATTTCATTTCCTCCCCTGTCTTTATTTTATATCTGGTTTTCTTCCTCACGTTTTTCTTGCCTTCCAAGGTCTGTATTTTTCATCAAGTTTATCATTTCTCTTTTTTTTTTCTCCTCGTTATTTCTGCTGGACATTCTATTCCCCCCCCCCTCTCTCTCTCTCTCTCTCTCTCTCACACACACACACACACACACACACACACACACACACACACACACACACACACACACACACACACACACACGCACACGCTCGCGCGCACTCTTCTATAACATTTCCAGTCCGTTCAATACAAGCATATGGAGGTAGCAAAGAATTATTCTTGGGTTATATTCTGGTGAATTTAATAGACTCTCTCGCATTCCTCCTTAAAGAAATGTTTTTCTTATTACATCCTATTTTTCTCTTCGACTTCTTTTTACGCCTTATAATGATGGACGACGTTCACTTTGGTAGTAATAAAAAAAAAAATACTGAAAATATTAAGCGTATAATACTAGGCCTGTTTTATTGTATTTTATATCCAGACCATTCTCACGTGATCGGGAGAGGCTTTTCGTACTAAAAGGGTAACACGTAGTCTTCGCTACACCTAACTATAAGGATGTTCTAAGCTGAAAGAAGTAATATGGCGTTAGTTATTATAGGGTAGGGAAATCACTAACATTCTCTCTTCAGCTCATACCAGTCGTTTTAATTATACCTGAAAGTGTGTTCTAGGAGCCTGAAAGTGTTAAGATTTGCGTGTTGTTATTCCCAGTCATGTACAAATATCATCGGAAATATGATAGGTTTCTTGAACACGTATTGCATCCATTCCATGTGCAAGTACTTTTTGGATTTTGGAGAAGCTTAGAAATAATTTTGATTTTTGTTCTCTGCCATCCAATTATTTCACCTATTCATCAGGAGTATAGTTAAACGGGTCTTGGGCACACAGGCAAGATATTTAAGGGAAGAATGAATAATTAGTGGCCCCTGAATGTCAAGAATTAATGCTAATCATCCCCAGGACCTGGAACCATAAGAGCCACATGCGATTGTAGCACATTATGCTAATAGACAACAAGGTGATATATTTTCGGAGGTTGTAATAAGTAAACTAAAAAGGTTATTAATTCTTGACAGTGCGTGTGGATGGTGAACTAAGTGAATTTTTCTCTTTAAAAGTTGGGTTGAAACAGGGATGTGTCATGTCTCCACGGTTGTTCAATCTGTACATGGATGGGGTAATAAAAGAGGTACAAGGTAGGGTAGTGGATGTTGGAGTGGCCCTGGTGAGAGAGGATAGTGTTTGGAAATTCCCTGTACTGTTGTTTGCAGATGATACTGTGTTGCTGAGTGAAGACGAAGGGGAGCTGCAAGGCTTGGTGGATGAGTTTGGGAGAGTGTGTAAGAAACGGAATCTAAAGGTGAATGTAGGGAAGAGTAAAGTGATTGTCTTTGAGAGAGGTGAAGTCAGTGAATGTACAGCGAGGTTGGATGGTGAGGAATTGGAAAATGTGAGTACGTTTAAGTACTTGGGTAGTGTGATGAGTAAGGATGGAGGTTTGGAGGGTGAAGTGCTTGAAAGGGTACAGCAGGGAAGAAAGGTTGCTGGTTCTTTGAAAGCAGTGATAAGAAACAGGGAAGTGAGCATGGAAGTGAAAAAGTTACTACATGACAGTATTGTGATACCAACTCTAACGTACGGAAGTGAAGCTTGGACGTTGCTGGAAGGACACAAGTCAAGAGTGAGAGCAGTGGAAATGAGTTATTTAAGAGGAGCCTGTGGAGTCACATGGAGAGACAGGCTGACGAATGAGGATATAAAGGAACGTTGTGGTGTTGATGTGGATGTGATAGGAAGCGTTATGAGGAACACACTGAGGTGGTTTGGCCATGTGGAGAGGATGGAGGGTGAAAGACTGACGAAGAGAGTGTATGTGAGTGAGGTGGATGGTAAAAGAGGGAGGGGGAGGCCGAGGATGAGATGGAGGGATGGGGTGGAGAGGTATATGAGAGAGGGGGAGGCCGAGGATGAGATGGAGGGATGGGGTGGAGAGGTATATGAGAGAGGGGGGTGTGAGTTGGGAGCAGGGCAGTGAGATGGCGGGGGACAGGGCGACTTGGAGGCGATTTGTTTGTGGCCACCCCAAACGGGATTGAGGCGTCTGGCAATAGATAGATAGATAGAAAAGGTCAAATGTTTATCAGACACATCTGAGGAGGGAAAAGTTGCTAATTTTTCGATCAACTGCACTACCGTGGAACTAACGCAAATAATGGCTGGGAGTAAAGTGACGACTGTTTGTCACTGATTTATAGAGTAGGGGTCATAATAAAAAATGTGGACAGAACTGTGGAATAATGTAGGGATAAAAATGAAATGGGAGGGGTGAGACTGGAGGTGGGGATGATATAAGATTGGTCGCTGGGATACATTTCATTGCATGTTTATTTCAGCCACCTGTTTCTTCCGGTGCAACTTAATCCATTTAAGTCCGATGATGTGTTATTAATTAAACTCTTGCTACCTTAAGACAGTCTTATTTAGCTTCGGAAAGCCTATGCATATTAGACTGGCTGGATATAACCTTCATTGAACCCTTCAGTAAGAGATTTTCCTAAAATTTGGACTCTAAGAATTATTATATAAATAATCGGACTGAACAAGTTAATACATTATTATTTGTATAAATTAATGAACTGTATATCGATTGAAAAAGATCCCCAAAGACAGTTGAGAGAATGTGTTATATGCAAAAGAAGCCTCCAACGAAAAACTGCTAGGAAGCCTCCGCGAGAACACAATGGATAAAAATACAGACTTGCTGCATGAAGTTAAATGTGGACTATTAAGAGCTTAAATGCGGGGGAACACGAGACGAGGAGCGAGAGGGGGAAATGTAAACATACAAGGGAAGGTGAGGGAAAATTAGCTGAAATAGAAACAGGGGTGAGAAGGGAAAACGATATGTAAATATACAAGGGAAGGTGAGGGAAAATTAGCTGAAACAGAAACAGGGGTGAGAAGAGAACACGAAAAGGATAGGAGGCAGAGGACGTGAAAGTTAAGTGACTCAGGAGGCGGATTACCACAGCCAGATATTAACACTATAAACACTACTCTATGGTTTTCAAGTAGTTTGGGATCCATACTCCAAAAAAAAACCCACTGAGAAAGCAATGAAAATTACGAGCGCGTATGACCGTCGCACTTGCGCTAGTTTGCTCTTGGTACTCTGTCATTTATTATTCATAAAACCCCTCACACTTTATATTTCTATTACTATATCACACTTATATATATCTGGAGTTTTTCTCCATAAGTTTCCTTCAGTAGTATTAGCATATTGTCACTGAAGTCATTCAATTTTTCATTCAGTAAAATACGTAGAGAGCCACGGATTCACTTTCACTGTTATAACATAAAGTATTTGTACTCATATTCTTATATGACTAATTACTTACATTACTATTTACATTTTCTATTGTATTTTCAATATTTACCCTTCTATTTCACTTACACTATATTAGTCACTGTCACTTTCAGTAAGATAAAACTATAATACATTGTTCAAACATATGTACTGAACATCCATTGCTTTCACTTGCTATTTACACATTATTTACACATTATTTCCACATTACTCTCCTTTCCCACTTGCACTTTTAGAACTGCTTCTGGCTGTGGTAATCAAAGAAGCAGGTAACACAGAGGTGAACCTGGCACTCAGCGCACTGCCAAGAGGTGAGTTTGTGCTCAGGTGTGCGGCGGGTGGTATGTGCACACACCTGACACCTGCGGATCGCAGCCTTCCTTTTACCTGTGGCAGGCATTAGCTCCAGTCTGTGCCGATCCATATACGCCCTCTGCTCAAGTCGGTCGGGAAGTGTTACTGGATGGCGCCTTGGAGTTGCTGCTGTCACCCTACCATATCTTTCCAGCAGCTGCTGAACACAAGTCCTGGCAAACAACCTCAGGGAGAAGGACTTGGGTGGCTTGACCTTCATCTTGTACAGGATGAAGGCGTTCAGCATCGTCATATCTATGAGATGCAGAAAAACTTTCCTGTACCACCTAGTATTCTTCCTGAGGCAGTCGATCTCACCAATCAATCATCATGTCGGACTTGTCCACCAGCCGCATGCTGATATTGTAGTCTAACACAGCATCAGGTTTCATCACAGGTTCGCCTGTCCTACGGTCAACCTTCCCACTGTCTGTCATTTCCCCCTTATGTACGGTGGTGAGCATGTGAACGACCCTCTTGTCATGCCACCGTATTGCCAGCATCTTCTCAGACTTGCATAGGTGCACGTCTCCTCGCTGTGAGGTTCCTGCCTCTGTGAATTTAGGGAAGTGGGCACGATTACTTTTGACAGTGCCGCAGGAGCCAATGCAGTGCTCTGAAAGGTATTTGGCAAGTTTCGGTGCTGTATAATAGTTGTCTGTATAGAAGCACATGATTCCCACCAAAATACTTTTCAAGGAGCACTTTCACTACACAGCCTGAGAAACCAAGGGGGTGTGTTTTATCCAGATCGACAGTGCTGGCTGAATAAATGACGAAGTCAAGGATGTACCCCGTCTTACAGTCGCACAGTACAAAGAACTTGATTCCAAAGCGATGGTGTTTGCTTGGAATGTACTGTACAAACCGAAGACGTCCTCTGAACAAAACCAAGGATTCGTCAATGACAACCTTCTGAAAGAGGTGGAAGAATGACATAAACTTATCCTTCATTCTGCTCAGAATCTCCCGGATCTTCCAGAGTGGGTCGGTTTGGGAAGGTACATCGTTGTCGGCAAAGTGCAGGTTTCCCATGATGTTCCGGAAGCGATCTCTGGCCATGTACTTATTGAAGGTGGGTGAGGGTAGTAAGGGGTCTATGGACCAGTATTCTTCCAACTCATGCTTCTTGGAGTGTGGCATGAGAAGCATGAGGGCAAAGAACACATACAGCTCCTGCACTCCAGCATAGACCACTGTTGCATCTTGGCTGCACCTGTACCACTTGCAGCACGTTGTGATTCATACCTGTTGGTCTCATCACATATGTGCTGCATGACCTCGTCGTCTAGGAAGGCCAAAAGGTAGTCCACACATTCAGCATTATCGTCAAGAATGAAGGCAGGCTGTACTCCTGAGGAGCTCTCATCAAAAACTAAATGTTCTGGCACAAAATCAGACCCTTCCGTCCATGCGAAGGCGTCCAGGATTCCCTGTCGTGGCGGTGTAGGGTGGGTGAGGGTGGTGGGTGGCTGTGAGGCAGATTTACCCCGTTCAAGGTCACTCGCACTGACCCTGAGTTGCCGTACAGCACTAGCAGCCCTTACTCTAGTACCAACTCTGCTTTTACTTGTCCGGGATTTACCTCTTCCTCTATGGCCTGTCTTCACTGTTGATGCTGGTGGTGACAACGACGACGAAGACTCCGGAGATAATTCAGCAGACGAAGAGGAAGAAATGAGTGAAGTGGGGCTTGGGGAATGGGGAGGTGAATCAACTTGGGACTCATGGTGGGCTGGTTCACGCGGGGCCATTGTTCTGGGGCTAACACGCCGCCTTTTCACTCCCTTCCCAAGTTCCTTCCCTTGCTGCACTAACGGCTCCTTTCCCTTGGAGCTAGGGATAACTTCCGACATTGAAGCACTCATGCTAGCACTTTCTGGCACAATTTCCTCACCCAGCTCGTCACACGATTCACCCAAAGGGTCAAAATCACTATCCATCATCACCATAGACAATTCTGCCAGTTCACGTGCCACTGCAGAGTCACTAAGTCCTTTCCTGCTTCCATCACGACTTTTTATGGGTGCAGAGGTCACGGGGCCCTTTGCAATGGGCGCAGAAGCAGCAGAAATGGAGGGGCATGAGTGCGACATGGTTTGACCACAGCGGAGGACAAGGAACTAAATGCTGCGGCTTATCTGAGAAGGCAAGGGTTGACAATGACACTGAGGCTGACAGCTGCTAACTTACATGCTAATAAATTATTGGTAGAAAATCTCGGCAATACATAAAGAAATAGGTAGTTCCAGGTGAATGTAAATGTCACTTAGGCTTCTCCCTTCCTTTCTGATATATATTTTTATTACAGACATAGATTACAAGGCATAATTCAAAGGGGAAATTACCGTGGTAATGTTGCGAATGAATGCATGTGAGGTGTTGTCAGGTGATAATTAGCCAATTCCTGGTGTATAACATTATCACTTACCTTATTTTTTTTTCATATATATATTATTTTGTATAAGTATAGGGCATAGGGCTTATTTCAATGGATGAAATCTGTGGAAAAATCCGCGGCCTGGGAGGTGAGAGGACAGGGTAATGGAGGGCAGGTAGGGAGGGGAGTCAGGAAGGGGGGAAAATCGCTAAAATGTCAACAATGGATGGGAGTACAGATGAGATTTGGAGTGCTGACAAGTGTTGGACATTGGCAGTACTGATAGATGATACAAGCCACCACTTGAAAGAACGGGATAATTCAGAATAACACAGAATCACAAAAGTGACGCCCCACGGTATGATCCATTGTGCCCGAGCGTCACGAAAGTGACGCCCCGCGGTTAAGGGGTTAACAGAATCTTATATCACCACACATTAAACCCTTCTCTGCGACAGGGCATTAGTTTAGCGTATTCTTTACACCTGTAGACCATTTCATTCAGCCTGGAATGATCTATTGTGCTGGTGGACTAATTAATGTTGTATCTAACTCCTCCAGTTCGATTTAATACATATGAAAGTGAATCGGAGGAGCCCCTTCCACATCATGGTCGGAATAATTGTAATATTCGATTCCAGACACAGTCAAACTACTGGGGGTAGGGGGGTTTTCAAGAATACTCCCTCAGTATCCCTGCTTGTCGTAAAAGGCGACTAAAAGGGTTGGCGGAGGGTTAGTGCCCCTCCCCGGAAAACAACTAACTAAAAAAACAAACAAGAAGCCTCGGACAAGGACTGACCAAACGATGACGACCCAGGACCGGACAAAGGACTTGGTAATGAGTACATGGAATGTAAGAGGAGCGAATGATGAGGTGAAAGAGAGAGAGATTGTCCAGGTGCTTGAGGGTGCGAAAGTGGATGTATGTGGAATAACTGAAACAAAATGGAGAGGAGAAAGTGTGAGAGAATGGGAGTATGGATGGGGTATATGTGCAGGAGTAGATGAGAATGAGAGGGCAAAGGAAGGAGTGTGTATAGTTGTGAGTAAAAGATGGAAGAAGAGCATAAGACAGTATGGATCAGTTGGGTCAAGGATTGTGTGGGTAAAGTTGAAAGTTGGAATACAAATGTGGGCGATTGTGTGTGTGCATGCGCCAACGCAAGATCGTGCTAGAAGAGTGAGAGAAGAGTTCTGGACAAATGTGGAAGTGTGCATGGAAAAGTTTGGAAGGAATGAGAGTGTTTTTGATTGGTGATATGAATGGTAAAGTTGGTAATATGAAGGTGGATGGAATAGTTGGTGAGTGGGGTGTGCCTGCCGAGATAGATGAGAATGGGAGTGCGTTAGTGGACATTTGTGCTGGGAGGGGGTTGGTGATAGCCAATACCCTCTTCAGGCATAAAATGATCCACAGGTATACATGGCGAGTGATGAGAAGGGTGGGTGGTGAACTGAATGAAAGGAAGGCAATGATTGATTATGTGTGTGTGGATGAAAGGATGCGAAGATGTGTAAAGGATGCAAGAGTGTATAGAGGTTGGGGGAGTGGACTTTCTGACCACTACTTGGTGGTGGCCAGAATTAGGATGCAAGTGAGATGGAGGAATAGAAGAAGGGAAAGACGAGAGGAAGGAGTAGTTGCAAGGAGAATGGAAAGGTTACAAGAGGATGAGATAAAGGCAGAGTATAAAAGAGAAGTGGAGGAACGATTGGGCAAATATGTATTGGAGCAGATGGGAGACGTGGAAGGTGTGTGTAAGATATTTACAGAAGAAATATGTGCAGCATGTGATGTGGTGTGTGGAAGGAAGAGAAGGCGGAGGGGGTGCAAGGAACAGCGTGGTGGACTGAAGAGGTGAAAAGGCTGTGGCACAAAAGAAGAAAGCATACAATGAATGGGTGAGAAATAGGGGCGTGGAAGAAGTTGAGAGGCGGAAGAGAGAGTTATATGTGGAAAGGAAGAGAGAGGTGAAAAGATTAGTAAGAGAGAGTAAGAAGAGAGTGGATGAGGAATTTGGAAGGAATTTGAGTGTAAAGTGGAGGGACTGTAAGAAAATGTTCTGGAGAGAAGTGAAAAGAGTAAGACAGGGTGGAAGTGAAGTTAGCAGGGGAGTGAAAGATAAAAATGGTAGATTACTAGTGGAGAAGGGAGAAAAAGTGAGCAGATGGAGAGAACACTTTAAGGAATTGTTGAACGTAGAGGATGGAAGTAATGCGAGTATAAGTGGCTGGGGAATGGCTGGGAGAAGGAGGGAGGTGAGAAGACAGGAAGAAATCAGTAGGATAGAAGTTGTGGAAGCAATGAAGAAAGTTAAATCAGGGAAAGCCCCAGGAATTGATGGAGTGTGTGGTGAAATGCTGAAGCATGGGGGAGAGATAGTAGTAGAATGGATGTGGAAGATGTGCAGATTGGCCTGGGAGGAAGGTAGAGTCCCGGAGGATTGGAAGTCAGGTATAATTATTCCCTTGTACAAAGGAAAAGGGGAAAAAGAAGTGTGTGGTAATCATAGGGGCATTTGTCTTCTTAGTATAATAGGAAAAGTGTATGGTAGGATACTTATAGACAGAGTTAGAGAAAGAACAGAGAAATTAGTTGGAGAAGAACAGGGAGGCTTTAGGAAGGGAAGAGGTTGTGTAGATCAGATATTCATTCTTAGATCTTTAGTGGAAAAGTTTCTAGAGAAGGGAAAGAAGTTGTATGCGGCTTTCATGGATTTGGAGAAAGCATATGACAGGGTGGATAGACAAGGATTGTGGAAAGTGTTAAGAATATATGGAGTAGATGGGAAGTTGTTGAATGCTGTGAAGAGTATGTACGATGGTGCGAAGGCTGCAGTGCGTGTGGATGGTGAACTAAGTGAATTTTTCTCTTTGAAAGTTGGTTTGAAACAGGGATGTGTCATGTCTCCATGGTTGTTCAATCTGTACATGGATGGGGTAATAAAAGAGGTACAAGGTAGGGTAGTGGATGTTGGAGTGGCCCTGGTGAGAGAGGATAGTGTTTGGAAACTCCTGTACTGTTGTTTGCAGATGATACTGTGTTGTTGAGTGAAGACGAAGGGGAGCTGCAAGGCTTGGTGGATGAGTTTGAGAGAGTGTGTAAGAAACGGAACCTAAAGGTGAATGTAGGGAAGAGTAAAGTGATGGTCTTTGAGAGAGGTGAAGTTAGTGAATGTCCAGCGAGGTTAGATGGTGAGGAATTGGAAAATGTGAGTACGTTTAAGTATTTGGGTAGTGTGATGAGTAAGGATGGAGGTTTGGAGGGTGAAGTGCTTGAAAGGGTACAGCAGGGAAGAAAGGTTGCTGGTTCCTTGAAAGCAGTGATAAGAAACAGGGAAGTGAGCATGGAAGTGAAAAAGTTACTACATGACAGTATTGTGATACCAACTCTAACGTACGGAAGTGAAGCTTGGACATTGTTGGAAGGACACAAGTCAAGAGTGAGAGCAGTGGAAATGAGTTATTTAAGAGGAGCCTGTGGAGTCACGTGGAGAGACAGGCTGACGAATGAGGATATAAAGGAGCGTTGTGGTGTGGATGTGGATGTGATAGGAAGTGTTATGAGGAACACACTGAGGTGGTTTGGCCATGTGGAGAGGATGGAGGGTGAGAGACTGACGAAGAGAGTGTATGTGAGTGAGGTGGAGGGGGGAAGAGGGAGGGGGAGGCCGAGGATGAGATGGAGGGATGGGGTGGAGAGGTATATGAGAGAGGGGGGTGTGAGTTGGGAGCAGGGCAGTGAAATGGCGGGGGACAGGGCGACTTGGAGGCGATTTGTTTGTGGCCACCCCAAACGGGATTGAGGCGTCTGGCAATAGATAGATAGATAGACAGATAATTTATGACACCTAACTTGCACACACATATTTACCGAACAGGCATTCATCCATTAATACACCTTCAGCCATCACACAATGGCTTAGCTACATTTTTGGTCATCGTTCATTACACAGGCTGTATTCAATGATAGAATTTCTTCCACCTTACTCTGGTTTTTGTGCATAAACGTCAACTGAATAAATTATCCGTGGCATTAGCTACAATAGAATACTAAAGTTGTTCTAACCAAGAGCTGCCTAATGGTACCAGAATTAACACACACAACCCATTTAACTTACTCTCAGCTGAATAAAATCGACTTGTCTTAAATGAAGAATTCTGCTAGTATAGAGTGATCCTGACCATGAGAGTATTAATGTGGACATTACTAGCATTTGTAGGCTCCTGTGACTCACTCTCAGCTGAATAAAATCGTCTAGAGTAAAGTACAATAGAATATTACGTTTGTTCCGAGCATAAATATGGATTAATGATACCAGTATTAACACTCGTAGGCCCCTCAGCTCACGTTTAGTTGAATATAATCGTCTGTCGTAACCTGAAATAAATAAGTGAGATGACACGATCAAGAGAAAATTGAAACAACATTTTACCGCCTCAAATTTCAGTAATTCATTACGGCACATGTTCCGTTCACACATTAATTCACCTTCCCATATTCATCCACCAGACTCTCAGCAGGATCCAAGCATCAACTCCACAAAACTTGTCGTCCACACGCATTTGTGCTCTAATTCTATTCTCTGTTTTTGTTTCCTACAGAGGTACTTCACTCTCTGCCTCACATTAAGCCACTCATTGCCCATCTGCCACCTCAACGGACTCCATTTAATTCTTAATTTTTCTTCTCTTTCTCTGTCTAGTACATATAGATGTTATTTCATTGTCTCTGATCCTGTCCTTTATTCTACATTTTATACCCCAATCCGTCTAATATCTGTCCTCATTGTTTGATCCTCCGTCTTCAAGTCCTTACTTAAAATTTTTCTACACCTTTTTCTCCCCTCTAGTCTGTCTCATACTCCTGATGTTTCGTTCTCTGTATCCTTCCCTTTATTTTACATATTTCTTTACAGCATAGGCCTATGTCTTTCTTGTTATTTCATCATCATTGTCCTTTTTCGCTATTTTGTACTTTTCTTTAAACTCTTTTTTCTCCTTCATTTTATGTAGTGCTCCTGCCGTTTCATTTGTTGTGCTATTTTAAAATGCACTTTTTTTTTTTTTTTTTTGAAGCCTTCCCATATGCAGTCTCCAACACCAGCTGTTCCATTCTCCTTTCCATTATTCTGCATTTCTTTTAAGCTTTTATATCCCATTGTATTTAGCACTCACCGTTTTATTAGCCATCTGCTTAATTCACCATTTCCTTTTTATTTTTTACTTTCATTGTTTACAGTACTCCAAATGCTTCATCCCCTGTTGCCTTTTTTCTGAACCTTTTTATTCCTTCGTTAATATATACGGCATGATCTTACAGTCTATTCCCTCCTTTACCTACCGTCTTTCAATTTATCAATCCTTCTTCCATTTATTTAACCCTTATCTCTTCTAATTCTCACTTCGTCCTGCTCCCATTCTCCTTTTTCCTTTTTCTCTCATTTTCTTACTTCCTCACTCAGTCCTTCTCCATCCCTGTAACTTCCATTTTCTTTGTGATATCCCTCACTCTTCTTCCCTCTCATTCTTCCCACCACCACCATTTTTACTGTCTTTAGTTCTTTCCCTCATTCATGTGTCGCAGCTGCTGTCGCTTTAATCTTCACCATTCCTTCTTTTTTTTTTTTTTTCACTTTTTTCTTTTCTTCTTCATTCTATGTCTGCTATGCTTCGCAAACCATTCACTGTATTTTTTTTTCGTTCGTCATTATTTCTTTTCAATCTCCTTCCTGTTTTTCCTCAGCTTCTTTCACTTCTTGCATTCTGTCTTCCCCCCGCCTCTTTTTGTCACTCTCTCTTCTATTCTTCATCTTACCATTTCCACCATTCATACTCCTAACGTCATACCCATTGTTCTGTTTCAATCTCATCTCCATCTAGTCCCTCATTCCTCAGCATTCCCTCCATTCATCTCTTACTTTTTGTCACACCTCTCTGTCCTACTCTTCTGGCTATCATTCCCATCACTTGCACTCTCGACCTTCGTTCCTCTTTCCTACTTTCAGATCCTAAGCATCTCCTGTGCTCTCGTTTTATCCCTTCTGCCTATCCACACTAACCACACCATTCTCATATATATATATATATATATATATATATATATATATATATATATATATATATATATATATATATATATATATATATATATATATATATATATATATTAGTTCCACCACTGATTCTGACCCTTAAACCTACCATTTTTCCACGGGTGTTTGAATTCTCTATTTTCTTTTTCCCCTACGTATCAGTTAACCCCCCCATTCACCCTTCTTTCTCTCCTACCCATTCACCTTACTCTTTCCTGCTGTACCCATTGACTCTCACACTTTTCCTCATTTCTTCTTCTACCAACCCACAGTCACCACCCCACTCATGAGCTCTTGTTTTGCACCACTGATTCTAATCTTCTCAGACCACAAGCCTACCACTGTGTGCGCTGCTTTATGAATCCCCCACTTCCTCTTCTGCTAACCCACTCCTGCTTCAGTCACGTTGTCCCGTATTCCTGTCCGGTTAAAACTGTTTTGCTATCGCTTCATTAACATGGTTTAGTTTTGTTCTTTTTTTCATTGCAGAACGGATATAGTTTATATTAAAAAACATAAAGAGCATATGAACATGCCATTTTTAGACTGGTCAGAAAGGAGGTGTACATTACTGACTGTAATCATCAAAGCGTCTATTTTATTTCCGCTGGCAATTGAACCTCTCACTCCAACACCACATTCTCTCCCTCCCTCTCTCTCAATTCCACACCCATTCTCACTCCCTCTCTCTCACGCCCTCTCTCGCCACCACTTTCTCACAATAACTCACTCCCGCTCTCTCACCTCCGCCTGATTGCTACTCTCCCACTTACTCTCACTCTCTCACTTCCTCAGCTTCACCTAGCTGCCACGTTCCCATTTCCCTCTTCCCACTCTCACCACTTCACTCTCAGAATCCCAGTCACCTAGTCCGACACTGTCCCATCTAGTCTCTCATCCCAACTCTCTCACTCTGAGTAATTGTCTCTCCTCACGTTTCTTTATCCTTCCACGCTTCCTGTTTGAAGTATTGGGTTATTCATGCCGTCATTCCTGCAGTGTTTACAGTCTTTTGGCCTCTGCTTATCTTTACTTTCTGCTCACTGATTTTCCTGTCCATGTTCTTGTTTACCGTCACGAGGTATTCCAAATAACTTCCTAATTCCCTCCTCTCTCTCTCTCTCTCTCTCTCTCTCTCTCTCTCTCTCTTCTTTTTTCCCCCTTTCCTCCCCTTTCGTTCATCTTTCCTCCTGTCTGTCTCTCCCTGTCGCCCATCTCTCTTCCTTCATACAGCCTGTCTTTCTCCATCTTCGTTTTCCCGCACCTTCTCCTCCATTCTTGTTTTCTACCTTCCACGTGCCATCTTTCTGTGCCTCCTTCCCTTCAAAACCTGTCTTCCGGCCTCCCTGTTCCTTCATCTGATTTCACAGCTCTCTCCCTGTCTACCCTCTTTCCTATCACCCCTTCTTTCTATCCCGTTCCCTTCACATCTTTTTCATGTTTTCCTCGTCCTCTTCTCAGCATACACTTTCGACTCTTCTCATGCTGTCTTATTCTTCCTACTCCTCCTCCTTCATTTTCCTCCTCCTCCTCTACCTCCTTCACCTCTGTCTTACCTTACTTCTCCTCTTTTTTCTCATCTTTCTCTCCTTTCTTCTCCTCCTTTTCCCCTTTCTTCTCGCCATTCTCCTCCTCCTCCTTCTCCTCCTTCTCCTTATCATCCCCTATTCTCCATCTCTTTTTCTTCCTTATCTTTCATCTCCTCCATCTCCTTTCTCTCTCATGCTTGCCTTTTCCCCCGTTTCCTCTTGTTGCTCATATTATTGCTCTTTTAACTCCACCTCTTCCTTCTTTTCCTTCTGTTTTTAGTGCCTTTCCTTTTCATTTTTCTCCACCCCCTCTTCTTTTTCTTTTTTTTCTATGCATTTTCACTTCTCTCCTCGCCCACTGCTCGTTCCCTTCTACCTCCTACTTCACACCCCCGTTACTCTCTCTCGCCTTTCCATTTTTTGTCCTTCCTCCTTCTTCCTTTCAGTTTTCTCTCTTCCATATCTTCTTCTTCCTCCTGCCCCCCCCCCCATCATCATCACCGTCATCGTCATCATCATTTTCTCTTTCATTCTTCCCCCACCCCTATTTATGTGCATTATAATTTGCAACAGCTTCTAAAAGAACAGTAAGTCTGTTTCCGGTTGTTTTCCTTTGTACTCTTTTCTGGTGTGTACTCTTTCTACTTCTCTTTTCCAGCTATGTCCTCTTCCATCTCTTCCCCCTACTCCTCCCTCTCCCTGTCCCCCTCTCCTCCTCGTGCTTCTCTTCCTTCTCCTCCTCCTCCTCCACCTTTGCCTCTTCCTCTTCCTCCTCCCCATCCCCGTCCTCGCCTCCCCATCTCCTCCTCTTCAGTTTCTTCATCCCTCTCCCTTCCCATGTCCTCATTTCCTCTGCAATTTTCTCCCTCCAGCTCCCACCCACTCCTTTCCTTTCACCAGCCCTCCGCCACGCACTCCCAAGGGACGCTCAGTCTGGTTTGTTTGTATCTCGGCACAAGTACAGTTGGGGGTAACACTTCGTCTACATTTCACTCCGTCTACTTCACACTCTTATATGTCTGCCGTTTTCTTATAAGATGTACCATATCAATGACAATAATTTTTAGACAGAGACACATATCAAAACTCGTGCAGGTTGGGAATAAACCCAAAAGAGAAAAGTGAAAGACTTGAGGTGAAATATTAGCCGAAGGTTTATCTTTTACTGTAATCCACCCATCTCGCTTTCACTGAAATAGTGACAACGAAAAAAAAAAAAGGAAAGAAAATGCAGGGGACAGATTCCCCGCTTTCGCAGTTTTATATTTTCCTCTTCTTTTTAAATTCTACCTAGATATATGCTCGTGTCCATTTTTCATAACAGTAATCCTCCAGCTCAATCTCGGTGTAACTGCTATAAAATGCAGCACTCCAAGGCCTCTTTTCAGTGATTGCAACGTTTCAACTCCTTCAGGCTGATGATTTTTTTTTTTAAATTGATTCATTCAGACTATCTTATTTACCTTGGGGGAAACTTATTAACATGGATGGGTTAGAGAGTCTTAATTAATCCCTGCAGTGTAAGATAACTTTTCTTATTTGAATAAATTCGTCATGCAGCAGCCACAGTATACCACAAATGACATCCTCGGACGAAGAGGACAGTTTCTACCAATGTCAGATTTGGAATCATTTCTATACACAAACTCTTTCTCCAATATTTTTCCCAGATAGCACCAAGTGATTTATTGGGAGTAGAAGTTATATTAGGGCTTCTATCTGTTTATCGCTATAGATTTCTGTTGAGGAGTTAAGTAAACTAAAAAGCTTTAAAAATATCTGTGAAGCTTTTTTTTTTTTCTTCTTCTTTTTTTTTTGCGCCGCGTTAAGACACTACCTGTCTCTTCCCTTCACACTTCACCCACTTCCTTCTCCACCTCTTCCCCCTCCTAAACCCTTCCCCTCTTCTCCCTTCCTCCCTATCCTTGCCTCTTCTCCCTATCCTTGCCTCTTCTCCCTATCCTTGCCTCTCTTCCCTCTTTTCCAACCTCCCTTCAATTGCGTCTCCTACCTCCCTCCCCCTTCTTCCCCCATCAGCCTTCCCTCTCCTTCTCTTCACTTTCTCTTTGCGCCTTTCCCCTATTCCCTTACGACTCTACCTCTTCTCCTCCCTTCTTTTTCTCCTTCCTTCTTGCACATTTTATCCACTTTCTCCCTTGTCTTTTTCATCTCTGTGCGTTTTTCTTCCCTCTGCTCATTTCCTTTTTCCCTCCCTCTCTCTTTCCCTTCCCTCCTAATCTCTTCCCCCTTATTTTGCGCCTTTCCTTCCTTCCACTACACCTTTCCTCTCTCCCTACCTTTCTCTTTCGCTTCCCTTTTCACTTCTTCCGCTTCTTTCAGCTCCTTCCTTATTCCTCTCCTTTCCTGTTCCTCTTGCTTTCCCACATCTCCCCCTTCATCAGCTTTCTTCGTTCCTCCCTTACCTAACTCTTCCCCTTCTCTCTCCTTGTTTCTTCTCACCTTCTCTACTTCTTCCCCTTGCCTCGTCCCGACCCCCTCCCTTTTCCGCGTGTCCTAAATCTCATCTCTCCAGTTCCTCACCATTCCGTCTATGCTCGCCGTCTCTCTCCCTTCCCTCACATTTGTCCTCCTCAGTCTCTCTCCTTCCTCACCCTTTCTCTTCCCTCTGTCCTCTTTCCTTTTGCCTCCCAATCACTCTCCTTCCCCAGTCTCTCTCATCCCTTTCAACATCTCTCTATTCTTTCACAGCCTCACTGCAGAAATGACCTACAGCTTTCCCTTTGCTCGGCTTCCCTTGCTGTGTATCCTCGTAGTTACTTTCCCTTGCATTTTACATACCTTCCGTTTCGGGTTCTTTATCTTCTCTTTTTTTTTTCCCCTCTCCCATATGTACCTCTTCCTTCTCTTGACTCTCTGATTAGATATGCACCTCATTCTGTCTGCTGTGTCTTCTTTATCATTTCACCCTTACGTGGCGCAGTCATCGTGAATACAGCTTTTCTGATTTCTGTGATTTCCAGTTGTCTTTCATTTTACTTATTGAATCTTATCATTTATCCTCGCTATGCATGTCTTCCTTGTACCTCCTAAATGCCTATAGGACAAATACCATTCTTTTTGTCTGTCGTAACTTCTCCTTTATCCAATATCCCTTGCTCTTCTCTTCCTCCTCTTGTATATACCCCCTTTATTCTTTGTTTGATCGATACTTTCCTTTCTTACTTTTGGATATTGTTCTTTTTCCTGTCTCCTACGTGATCTTTCCTTCCTCCTGAATCAGTTTTCTTACTGTTTCTTTGATTAATCACATACATATACAGTTTCTTTTTCACTCCTGTATCTTCTCCATTTTTTCCTCACCCCTCTTGCTCCTCTGCATCTTATTCATTGCACCTCCATTTGGTCTGTGCATGATTTAGACATATCTTCCTTTTACTTTGCGTTACTTTGTTTCCTGATTACATTTTATATTCTTTAAATGATTTATACATATGGTTCATTCCGATTTATCTCTCATATGCCTCTTCCGTCATCATCTTTCCTGTGTGTTAATCTTTCTCTTCTTAAAATCCTCTGTTTCTCTATGCGTTGCTGTCCCTCATGTGGCACTGATAATATGCCATTCCATTTCACTCACCCGTCTACACGCACCTGTCCCTCCTGTAGTCTAAATAATGCATTAGTCCCCCTTACCCTCACTCACAGGCCCTGGGTGTCCTTCCTGTAGCGCTGACAATTTAGGTGTTCCTGTTTACCTCGCTCGTGTACCCCTCAGTTATGATTTTCCAGTTCTCTTATGGTTTACTCTTCTTGCTCTCCTTTCGTTCACATATTTTGTTTAGTCCTCTCTTTCTTTTCCACCGCATATACTTTTTTATTTAATATGCAATCTTAGTTTCTTATTCTCTTATGCTTTTCTTTGACGTAATTTCACTCGCTAGCGTGATTTCATGAGTTGATTGTGCGTGGGGGGAGTGAGTGTTTATTTGTGTGTATTTGCGTGTTTGTTTGCGTATTTGTGTGTGTGTGTATTTGCGTGTTTGTTTGCGTGTTTGTTTGTGTGTGTGTGTGTGTGTGTGTGTGTGTGTGTGTGTGTGTGTGTGTATGTGTGTAGTTCCTCTTTCACCTCTGTTGCTCGTTGGCCACTCTTCCTCCTCCCCGGTATTTGATCTTTCTTGTCTTCACATCTTCTTCTAAATTTTCCTTCTTCTAATATTTTAATCTCCCTCACTCTTGCCACACCATCCCGACCATTTATAATCTATCTCTCTTTCTTTTTTTCTCTCGCCCATTATTCCTTCTTTTCCCTCCTCTCTCGTTTTACCTTTTCTCTGCATCTCATTCATTTCAACCATGCCCCCTCAACTCACATTTTCTTATTCTGTCT
Source organism: Coenobita brevimanus (assembly GCF_032717465.1). NCBI lineage: Eukaryota > Metazoa > Arthropoda > Malacostraca > Decapoda > Coenobitidae > Coenobita > Coenobita brevimanus. The sequence goes on along the minus strand of NC_136976.1, from coordinate 28,420,427 downwards.
CTTCATCCCTCTTGTCTTTCCGTCCCTAGCTTTTCTTTTTCTTCTTTCCTCTACTTCGCTCTGATTCCTGTACCATTCACTCCTTTTCCCTCCACATTTATTTGCTTCCCCCTTTTCATCCTCTCTTCCTCCTTACCTTTCAATTCTCTTGCTCTTCCTTTCCATGTCTCTCCATTTTGTTATCTGTCCATTCCATGTCCCGTCTCTCTTCTTGCTTTCTCTTCCGTCTTCTTATTCCCTCCCATCTACTCACCTTCTCTTCCAGTTCACTGTCTCTCTGGTTCTTGCATCCTTTCTCCTCAAACTCCAGTCTGTACTTTTCATTACTCTTATAATCCACCTTTTCCTTTTCCTTTCTTTTCTTTGCCATCCATCTGTCTTCTTCCTTTCCCTTTCATCTACATCTTCATCCTATCCCTCTTCTAACACTTTCCATTCAGCCTCCTTTTCTACCTACTTTTACGCACCTCCTCTTTTTCCTCTCACCTCCTTACTCTCCTCTCCATTCCTCCTTCCTGTCATTTTCCCTTCCTCAGTTTCCGCCTCATCATAGGCGCTTGTGTATTCCTTCTTACTCACTATTGGGTCCATTCTCATCTCCTCGTCTTCTTCCCCACTCCTTCTTCTCATCATCCTCTTCTTCCTCCCCCTCCCCCTCCTTCTTCTCATCATCCTCTTCTTCCTCCCCCTCCCCTCCTTCTCCCCTCCACCTCTCCCACGTCCGGCATTCTTCATAAAAGCTTGTCAGTGCCTTCCTACCCATTCACTTCTCTCATTTCATTACCATATTTTCTTTCTCCTCATCCTCTACCTCGTTCCCTCTTCTTCTCCTTCCCTCTCCTTTCCCATCTATCCCCCATCTTCTTTGATTTTATAGAGTGGTTCCCTCCCCTCATTTCCCATTTCTTCTCTACTTTTCCCTTTTCTCTCCCTTCTCTCTTCTCCTCTCTTTCTCTTCTTGCTCTCTTCTCCCTCTTTTTTTCTTCTTTCTTATCGTCATCCATTCTTTAGTGACCGAACTAACCTAATAATTTGATTTCCTTCTCTCCATCCCCTCTTAATTTCCCGCTTTCTCTCCCTTCATTATTCTCCTCTCCTCCCTCCACCCCCCCCCCAATCAATCCATCCATCCATCCATGCACCACTCTCTCCCACTTCTCACACTCATCATTGCTGCTTTTCCCTCCTTCCCCTCTTCCCATTCTTTTTTCTTGCTCCTCTTCCTCCTCCTCCTTTCCTTACCTTTCCATTCTCTAATCTCTCCATTGTATGTCCCGTCTCACTTCATTCGTTCCCTTCCATCTTCTCCTTACTTCGATTCTTTCTTCCCTCCCTCCTACTCTCCTTCTCTTCCTGTTCACTGTCTCTCTGCTTCATGCTTCATTTCCCCTCAAACTCCATTCCATACTTTTCTTTACTATCATGATCCACCTTTTCCTTTTACTTTCTTCTTCTTTTCTTCCCCATCCTTCAGGATGTAGAACTGGATCTTGTAGTCTCAATCTACTCTGTAACAAGCAGCCTCGAAAGGACCATAAGGTCTGTTGCTGTTTGCTTTTCTCCTCCTCCTCCTCCTCCTCCTCCTCCCCATTTCTTTTTCTGTTTCCCTCTACCTCCTCCTCCTCCTCCTCCTCCCCACTTCTTTTTCTGTTTCCATCTACCTCCTCACCCCTTCCCGCTCTCATCATCGTTGATTGTACTTTCCATCTCTGCATCCTCTCTTTCTCTCATCCCCATCATTCCTCCTCCTCCTCGTCCTCCTTTTCGTTCTCCACCTCTTTTCTTCTCTTCTCCCGCCTCCCCTCCTCCCAGTCTCATCACTGCTTGTCTGTTCCATCCATTCACATTCACTTTTTTAAACATTATCGTTTCTTCCACTTTCCATCCCGAATATTCCGTTTCTTCGTTGCTCTTCTTCTTCCGTCATCCTTTTCTTCCTTCTCTGCTCCATCCCTTTTATATTTCTTTTCTTTTCAGCACTTATTCGTGCTTGTCCTTCTTATTTCTTGATCATCTGGCAGTACTTCTTTGATTTTCCGTGGAATGATTATTGCTTCCATGGCCGGGAGCCATCTGGGTGTGCCTTGCGCATTACGGAAGTTATTCTCTCGGGCATGGAAGCATACATTCCTTTCTCATATCCTTTGACTAATGCACGAAAGCCTTGGTTTAATAACGCTTGTTCTAATGCTGTCCGCAACAAGGAGAGGGCATATAAAAGGTACCAGAGCCAACCCACCCCTGAATCACATCTTTTATACATTTCTGCCCGGAATCGTGCTAAGTCTGTTCTTCGCTCTGCTAAAAATAATTTCATCCGTACTAAATGCTCTCAACCCTCTAACTCGAACTCTTCCCGCTCCTTCTGGCACGTTGCCAAAAACCTTTCTAACAACTTTACCTCATCATCCTTCCCTCCTCTTTTCTACTCTGATGGCTCTGTAACTATTTCTTCTACTGATAAAGCAGATCTCTTCGCTCAGACTTTCTCCTCTAATTCCACCTTAGACGATTCCGGTGCTGTTCCTCCATCACTTCCCCCCTCTGACTTCCTCATGGCTGACATTAAAATTTCTTCAGCTGATGTATTTTCTGCCATTGCTGGCCTCAGTACTAATAAGGCATATGGGCCTGATGGAGTCCCTCCTGTTGTTCTCAAGAACTGTACTTCTGTGCTTACACCCTGCCTAGGCAAACTCTTTCGCCTTTGTCTGTCAACTTGTACCTTTCCTTCTTGCTGAAAGTTTGCTCTCATTCAGCCAGTCCCAGAGAAGGGTGACCATTCCCAACCCACTAACTATCGTCCAATTGCTTTAACATCCTGTATCTCAAAAGTTTTCGAGTCTATTCATAATAGAAAAATTTTAAGGCATCTTTCCTATCACAACCTTCTTTCTGATCGTCAGTATAGGTTCCGTCAGGGACGCTCCACAGGCGATCTTCTCTCCTACCTTTCAGACTCCTGGTCATCCTCCTTTCGGGACTTTGGCGAAAGTTTTGCCATTGCACTTGACATCTCAAAGGCTTTTGATCGTGCCTGGCATAAATCTTTAATATCCAAACTGCCCTCTTACGGTTTCTATCCTTCTATCTGTGCCTTCATTTCTAGCTTCCTTTCTGGTCGTTCTATAGCCGCTGTTGTAGACGGCTATCGTTCTTCTCCTAGATCTATTAACAGTGGTGTTCCTCAGGGCTCTGTCCTATCACCAACTCTCTTCCTTTTATTCATCAATGCCCTTCTAAGCTGTACATCTAACCCTATCCACTCATACGCTGATGACTCCACCCTTCACCTTTCCATTCGATTCCCACAACGTCCATCTCTGCAGTTTCTTCAACAGGCAAGGGATGAGGCTTTGGCACACCTAATGTCTGACTTGGCTCGTATCTCTGACTGGGGTAAAAATAATCTGGTTGTTTTTAATGCATCAAAGACTCAGTTTTTGCACCTATCAACCAGACAAAATCTTCCACAGGTATACCCACTTATGTTTAATAATACTCAACTTAATCCTGCATCATCGATGAACATGCTTGGGGTTTCATTTGCTCGGGACTTGTCTTGGAAAGATCATATTACATCTCTTGTAAAATCTGCTTCCAAGCGATTGGGTGTGCTAAGCCGACTCCGTTCCTTCTTTGCCCCTGCACAATTGTTGACTCTATACAGGGGTTTTATCCGCCTCTGTGTGGAGTACAACTCTGATGTGTGAGGAGGCTCGCTCTTCTCAATAGGGTGGAGTCAAAGGTTTTTCGTCTCATTAACTCCCCCTCTTACTGACTCCCTTCAACCTCTGTCTCTTCGCCGCAATGTTGCATCTTTATCTCTTTTTCTATGGCTACTTCAATGGTCACTGTTCCTCTGAACTGTCTGCATGCATTCCTCCACTTCTACGACGGGCGCGTAGCACCCGTCTAGCAGCAAACTCTCACCCCTTTTCTGTCCAACTCTCTAATGCAAGAGTTAACCGTTACTCCCAATCCTTCATTTATGCAACAGGTCAACTCTGGAACTGTCTCCCTCTGTCTGTATTTCCTGCTTCCTATGATCTCCAGTCTTTCAAACGCAGTGTGTCCAGGCATCTCGAAATGAATGGATCTTGAATTTGGCTCTCTCTTGTATTTTGTTATTCTCTTTTTCTCTTAGAAGGAACAGTTTTGCGGGCTCATTGCCTTTGGTTCTTTCTTCCTCACATAAAAAAAAAAAAATTGCTCTCCCTGTTCCTCTTTTTTCTTTCCTTCCATCTTCTTGGCTTCTCTTTTTCTTTTTTTCGATTTCTTGTTCTTCACTTATTTTTTCTTCTTTTCCTTTTTGTTCCCTTCTGGCATCCTTTCTTTCTTTTGTTATTCTGTCCTTTCTCACCTTCTCCCGCTCTTCTCATCTTTTCGTTCCTACCGTATGCATCGCCTTGTTATTCTTCTCTCCTTTCGTGATTCCCATTTTATTTTTCAGCATTTTAAATCCTAACTACTTATGAGGATTTATTTTATTTTTCCTTCTCTTCCGCCCCCTCGTCTCACCTTTCTCATCTTTTGCTTCTTTTCCTTCCTTCCTCTTCCTTCTCTTCTTTCATCACCTTTATATTTTTCTTTAGTCTCCCTCCCAGCTCGTACTTCCTCTCTTTCCTCTCTTCATCTCGGTGTCTGTAGATTAACCCATTTCTTTCTGTCTCTCCTCTTTTCGTTTTCTTTTTGATTTTCTCTCTTTCTTCTTCTTCTCTCCTCCTCCTTTTCATTGTCGCCATTGTTCTTATTTTTTCCCTACTCCGCCTCATCTGCATTTTCTCCTCTTCTCCTCGTCATTTTTTTTATTTTTTGTTCCCCCTCTCCGAATCTTGTCTTTCTTTTTCTTCCCCCTTTCCTCTGTCTCCTTTCACTTTCCCTTACTCTTTCTTTTGTATTTTTCATCTTATTTTCTCCCACCTTTCTTCTTGTATTTTTTTTTTTTTTTAAATTTTGTCCCTTTCTTCCTTTTTATATTACTGTCATCTCACCCTTTCTCCTTCACCCCTCATTCATTTTGCAATTACACCTCTCTGTTCTTTGTGACTGATTCCCTCCTTTCCCTTTTATCTGCGTTTTCTTCTCTAATTTTTCTTTTTCTCTTTGTCTCTTCCCTGTTCTATTCTTCTTCACGTTTTTATCCTCCTTGCACTCATGTATATATCTGCCCTTCATTCTGGTTTGTTTATCCTGTTTGTTCCTTTCATTTTCTTTTCTCTTCTTTCTTTTTTCTTTTCATTTCTTTTCCATTTTTTACTATCATTTACTTTTTGGTTTTTTCTTTGTCCTCATTTGCATCTCAATCTTGTTCTTCTCTTTCTTCCCTCGTTTAAATTATTACTCTTTTTCTGTTACTTTTCCTCATCTACTTAAGTTTCCTTTCCCACATCTGTATCTACATCATAATTACATAATTCCCTTCCTCGTACTCCTATCCTTCTCTCGTGTGCACTTATTCTCTTCCATCCATTCTAACCATTCTTATTCTTCTCCTTGTGCGCCCTTCATTTATTCTGTCGTTTGCCATCCTCGTCATAGTTACGTTCTTCTTTTCCTCGTTTCCTTTCCCTTTGTATTCTTCTTCCCGTCTCTCTTTTCCTCTTATTAATCTCCAAACGTACCTTCACTTTTCTTTTTCCCTTTAATTTTATGTTCTCTTCATTTCAGTTCCCTTTCTTTTATCGTTCTCATCATAACTGCATCATCCCTTTCCTCTTCCTCCTTCATTCCTCTTGTTCTTATTTTTCTATTTTTTCCTTCGTTTTATCAGTATCTTTTTATTATCCTCAATATAGGTAAATATTTTGTTCCCTTCTTCCTCTCCCTTGTTTTTACCCTGTTGCTTCCTCCTCCTTCACTTTTTTGTCTTCTTCCTCCTCCTCCTTTAAATCATTACTATTATTTCCTCCTCATCACGAAAATTCATCATTCCTTTCCTCTTTTTCTCATCTTGCTTTCCCTCATGTTACTCTTTCTTTTGCTTCACTTTCTTCTTCTTCTTTTTCATCATCTTCTTTCTGCACTTGAAATATTCTTCCTTTATTTCTTCCTTCCTCTCCCCTTTCTTCCTCTTCATCATCACAGTTTCAACCTTATCGTAAGCTCTGTGATTCCTCACTCTCTTTTTTTCTACTTCTTCTTTCCTCCTCCTCTTTCTTCTCCTAAAATTATCCTCAATCAGCTCTTCTCCTTTCCTCTTATCTCTCCCTCTCTTCTCTTTTTGCCTTCCGCCTTTTCCTTCTTTTCCTTCCCTTTCTTCCCCAGCTTCTCTTTGGCTTCCTTCCCTTCCTCCCATTCCTTCCTCTCCACCATTGCTCTCGTTTTCCCTCATTCCTTCCTCCCTTCCACTTCTCTCTTCTGTCCTCCCACGCCTTCTTCTTCACTTAGTATCCATCTACTCTCGCCGCAACAACAGTCTCATTTTTTTTCTTTTTTTTTTCTCTCACCATCCACTCACTCGATGTAGTGCTGCTGTCGGGTGTCTGCCCTTTCCTCTCCTCCATCCTTCTTTCCTTCCATCCTCGTCTGTCTTCCTTTCCTTCATTCTTTCCTTGTCCTTCTGCCTATGGGTAACTTTACACTTCCTCTTCTGTCTTTCTTTCCTTCATTCTTTCCTCTTCCTTCTGCCTGTGGGTGACTCTACACTGATTGACAAGCCAAATGGTTTCCTGTACACCAGGAAACCATTTACTATGCTGGGTGGTAACCATTTAACCAAATTTTGGCGCCTGGTGGTCTAGTGGGTAATTATTGCTCTCCAATTGGACTGAGCCGGTGAAGGTGTATATCCAAGGGGTGGTTGGGGTTGATTGTTCATGTAATGCAACTCAGGGATGAGTGAGGCTGGTTACTCTCATCTTAAATGTCAGGACTAACTGCCTAGCCCCGGGCTCCTACGCTTCTCATGGGGCAGTGTAGGATTGGATGATGATGATAATGATTTTTCTCTATCCTAATGATATGCCGTCCACCCAAGATTTCTCCCTTCTTTACCTTTGACCACTTCCTACTTCACTCCCCTCCGTCCACCCACTCTCCTGTCTTTTCCTGCACTACACTCAACCTGTACTTTCCATTTTTCCTTTTGTACATCTCCCTCTGAAACCCTGTCTTTTATCTTTTTAGCCTATGTCTTCCAATCCAAATTTTCCTTTTTTTCTGAGCGCATCATTTCTTTCTCCACTCTTACGCCTCCTCCCCCAAACCTCCCATCTTTTCTCCCTTTCTTTCATAGTTTAAAAGGTCCCCCCTTTTCACCATTCACCGTTTATTACATATTCCCCAACCTTTCTACCGCTCCAGATTTTCTCATTTGTTCAGTGGACTAAATTTTCCATTTCTTTTCATTTTCACCTCTCGTATAATGGTGTCTTATCCTCCCTTGCCTCACACCTCAAATATCCCCCTTTTTTTTTTTATTTCCTATTACACTTTTTCTCGCCCATTTCTATTTTCCTGTGCCATCCAACCAAAATACTTCTCGAAATCTGGCATCTTTTCCCCCACTGCGTCCGTCCACCGCAAGTTACTAACAACTTACGACGTCCCCTCACACCACCGGCCAATCCCATAAAGCCATTCGACATGAGAGGATATACCGAAAGAATCCAACCGCGTCCATGAGAATTTACTGACCAACATTTATTTCTGGGATCGTATTTACGAGGTATCCTAACCAATTTGTAAGATAGCCTCGTCCCCACAACCCTTAATATTATCACAGATCGTTTTGTTTTTCGGAAGTAGTACTTTTCCACTTACTACTCACTCTGATTTGACCGTGAAATGAACTTTAGCTGTGCGAGTGAAGGCAGTCACATATACTAGCAGTCTTTTGCACAACCTAACACAGTTTAACTTCTACAGATACCCGACACTTCAACACCGAATTGTAGAACGGATACTGACGTCAAAAATCCAACTCTAAATTATTTATGGAAATAATCCACTATTATGCACCGTAGTTATAAACTGCAAAAGCTGGCCAAAGTCCATTGTAAACACGGGCCCCGGCCTGCGTCTACTTACCTCTGACTGCCCACCTTCATCTCTGCCTGAATGCCTGCCCACCCCCTCAACCATACCCTTCACCGTGCTTGCCTGACTCGACTTCTGCATGTGCCAGTCCAGTCTTTCTACCTCCTCTCTCCTTCCTCTTTATCATTTGGCGTACTCCTGCTGGATCGCCTGTTTGTCTGACCGTCACTCTCTCGCATCGTCCACACTTCAATACATATATCTAGTTTCCTGCTTCTCAGACCCTTATGACTCAGTCTTGGCATAGTAAAAGCTTCTGAATTGCTTGTATCACAAAACAGATGTCCCGACAATGAGTTAATGATGAGAATTTATCATCACAAGCTTCTACTCGTCTATCATTCCCTGAACTAAATAAGCTTCTCAAATGTTTCCTGATATTAAAATAATATTAGAACTGTCTCAATAATGAAAGTGTTGAGTTAAAGGCAGTTGTTTTGTCCATTTCTACATTCCCAAGCGCTAACCTCTCTCTCTTTCTGTGTGTGTGTGTGTGTGTGTGTGTGTGTGTGTGTGTGTGTGTGTGTGTGTGTGTGTGTGTGTGTGCGCGTGTGTGTGCGCGCGCGCTCTTGTCTCTATGTGTGCGCGAGCTCGTGCTCGCTTATCAGTCTCAGTTTGATCTTTCGAGGCTTTCTTAATGCGCGTCTGCCGTCCTACTTGTGTGTCCAAGTTCCTGCATCTTTATCTTCGGCTGGGTGCCAGTGTGTATGCTTGCCTGGCTGCTGCCTCCTCGTAGTGATGGTCCGAATATTCGCCCAAGCATTCACATTCGAAAATATTCGCATATTTTTTCGATATTCTCATTCGCATTTGCATTCGCATGTTGTCATACGAATATTTTGCAAATATTAATAATGTAACTTTAAAAAGTTAATAGAGAATCAAAGGGTTAACAGCCTGAGTTGAACGAGTGTTCTAGGCTAGTGTGACCAACCATGCAGCTCCGCATATATATATATATATATATATATATATATATATATATATATATATATATATATATATATATATATATATATATATATATATATAGCCAACCAGGAAGAAGGCGGGCACGCAGGAAATGTTGCTTTTTTTTTAGGGAATTGTTTTGCAGATATGAAGGCAGACATTTTAGGCAAAACTTTAGTCCCTCGTACTTTCAGCTTTATGCCCCACTCTTTTCTCTCCTCTTTCATGTTCATTACTCTAATTTTTTTCCTTCGCCATTTTACTGCCACTATTTGCACTCTTTTCCTTTACATTTAGCGTCCCCCAGATCCTTTCCACTATTCTTACTTGCTTTTAGCACAATCTCGCTCTCTGCCTCGTCATTCCTAAACATTTTTAACGTTTTCCCTAAACATTATTTCATTCTCTTTCCTCTCTTCCCGTCTTCGGTTATCTTTTTTTTTTTTTTTTTTTTTTTTTTAATCATCCTTATCTGCATTCTGCACAGTCTCTTCCTCAGTTTTGCTATACTATTTCTTTTCAAGCTCTTCCCTTATCTACAGTTACCTGTCTCTGTATTCGTCAAATTTATTATTTCATTATGTACCATTTTTCCCAGTTGTCATTGTTTTGTTTCCCTGTACACTCTTCTTTTCCCCAAACATAAATGTCTCTCCTTTCCATACCTCCTTTGCTGTGTCTCCAATCGCACGGACCATGACCCGTATTTTCGTCTTGTAAGAAGGCTCGCTAACACTTTTTCCTTAGCTATTTATATCTGGGTATGGGTAATTAATATCCGCTTGCATCCTATTTATGCAAAGTATGGCGACTCGGGAAGCAATTTTAAAACACGAAAAATGATAATAACGTATAATAAGCAAAATGAATTTCCTAGGAAAAGGTATGAGAGAAATTCCCTAACATGCAAGATGAGCCTTTAGTGTCACCCCCCCCCACTCCCTTCATTACTTCACTGCTACAAGTGTTATATAAAAAATAATCATCAAAACTACAGAATATAATACAGTGAGACAAATGACGATGTAAAGTGACTGAAAGATTTTCGCTGTGATTTTAAAGTGCCATTAGCATAGTTGAGCGAAGCAATTAATTTAATGTTCTTCATTAGAAATATTGCTGACTTTTTTTATGAGCTGAATTTCGCCTCAAGAAGTGTTCTAAAATTATCAAAATTGTCGGGAGGAAATTCAGGCTGACGAAAATATAAAATACTTCATTTCTTCTTACTTAACCTAGAATTATATACTTCATGAACTTGCAATAAACTCCGTGAAGAAGTACAGGCCAGTGCCTCTTAAAACACAGCGGTAATTAATCATTATATTCATAAAGTGATCCAAGTTGACCACCATACCTGACTGATAAAACAGTTACTCTAAAATATCATCCCAACTATACCAAACCTCTCCGGACGCAATCCGTTTTTTTTTTTTTTTTTTTTTTTTTAACTCATAGACCTCATTAGAGTTTGAATTGCCGCCATGGTGCTGGAAAGGTAAAACTTAAAATGGTAGCACCGATATAACGGGGGTGGGGGGTGGGGGGTGGAATTGTCTGGTTGTACAAACGTCCCTTACAGCCGTATTCTTAAATATAATCCCTTCCCTAAACTTTCCCTTCCCGTCGAAGGAGTTTTGATTTCCATCGGTATTCAAACAGATTTCCTTGGAAGGGAAGGGAAAATGTTCAGGTTGGTAGCCCTGTTACGCTGAAACGACCAATTCTGCTGATGTTTGTTAAGGTGGAGCGTTAGAATGATAAACTAATACTTCAGAACATGCATATCTCGTGCTGGTTAATGAAAGCACAACACATTTGAGATGTGGGAGGTCGCCATCACCACATTCATACTGTTGGTTTGTATTCAGTCATAAACACAAATCTGGCCACCACTGCAGTGGTGTTCACTCCTCAAGACAATATTTTGATGATAAATCATATTCGAGGAATATTATTATCTTTAATGTTGTTATTCATAAATGTAAGAGTCACTTGTTAACGTCCGTCTCATGTACTCGCATGGCGGCGCTCACTTGTTTTTTTCCAGCTGGAAGACATGAGCCGAACCACTCGTGTGACCTTGATGGCAGATTTTCTTTTTTCCGGCACATTAACAAGCAAAATGCTTCAAAAAAAAAAAAAAAAATCCTCGTGTGACTCTGGCCATTCTGTATAAGTTTTGTCAGTGTCAGATCATATATGACTTGGGTGAATATCGGAGGTAGCACGTCGTCTGCCCTGTTCATGTGTGGCTAAACATCTGAACCGACAAGGGTAACACTTTTAAAGAAATACAAATAGAACTTAAAAATCAGTATGTCGTTGTAAATCGTATTAATAATATTGTACAGCACCTTTTATCGGTATTTTAAAAATACTAAAGACAATAAACTACAAAAGAACGCGCAAAAATTGCGAAGGGATTTTTGAAGAGACGAGTCAAATGATCCTGTCAATTTCTAATAATTTCGGCTGCTCGAAGTGAAGACCTTGCCTTTCGAGCAGCTCAGAAAGGGACGGATTTTTTAAAGAATACCAGTTCAGCGAAGGATGAGCTTCCCATGCATCTACAAGGGAAGGAATAGTTTAAGATTACGGGCGTTAGCTCCTCCCGATCCTCCGAGAGAGTACGAGTACTGAAGATTGCGGAAAAGAGGAATCTTCGACCTGCAGTCCATCGGGTTCACGTCGAGATGAACCTGGGGTTCCATATACAACTACTACCACTATTACCACTACTTCTACTACTAGTACAATTAATATTTCTACTTCTGCTACTACTACTACTACTACCACCACCACCACCACCACCAAGAATTGCAAAATCGACGCGAAAGCGATTTTGAACCTTAAACATCTGGGTGCAACTGCAAAATTAAAGAACTGATTTATTTTATTGTGGTGAATAATGAAAATGTGAACACTGAATTTCGAAAACCCAGCAACAGGAGTATCTGAGTCCAGCAGTTTTCATGGAATTCTATGTATGAGTTTCATAACTCTTCGACTAAAATTGGTTACTGTTTACCATTGCACCTTCCACTGAGCGACCAGACACAGCTACAGTAATCGACGTAGGGCCATAACGAGCAGTATAATCTTCAGTCGCCATATTTTTCCCACCACGGTTGTGTAAACTATAAAACTATGCTGCGTGATGTACAGTGCAGCAATATTAGTAGTAAGATGTAGAAAGTGCCGTATTTAAAGAGCTTTCCTTCCTCCCCCTCCCAGCGCTGTAAAGCAAGTCAAATGTTCCTCTGCTTAACCCCTACACCGCGGGCGTGTTTAATGTTTTGCGTGTCCCACGGGGTTATTCGGGCTCCGACAGACTCTCAAAAAATATTTGCCAAAAATCAGTTATTAGTCCTAGAATATTAAAATTATATATGCTTATGGCACATATCTTCAGCTTTCTCCTGGAATGTTTGTTGAGCCTTCGTTCGTTCCCGTAGGACTTGTGGAGACCTCTGAAGTTGGGTAACGAAGTCTCCACTTTACACTTCCCGACAACCCGTAATATGATTACCACAGCCAGATATAAACACTATAAACACTACTCTATGATTTTCAAGTAGTTTGGGATCCATACTCCAAAAAAAAACACTTTGAAAGCAATGGAAATTACGAGCGCGTATGATCGTCGCACTTGCGCTAGTTCGCTCTTGGTACTCTGTCATTTATTATTCATAAAACCCCTCATACTTTATATTTCTATTACTATATCACACTTATATATATCTGGAGTCTTTCTCCATAAGTTTCCTTCAGTCGTATTAGTTTATTGTCACTGAAGTCATTCAATTTTTCATTCAGTAAAATACGTAGAGAGCCACGGATTCACTTTCACTGTTATAACATAAATTATTTGTACTCATATTCTTATATTACTAATTACTTGCATTACTATTTACATTTTCTATTCTATTTTCAATATTTACCCTTCTATTTTACTTCCACTATGTTATTCACTGTCACTTTCAGTAAGATAAAACTATAATTCACTGTTCAATCATATGTACTGAACATCCATTGCTTTCACCTGCTATTTACACATTATTTACACATTATTTCCAAATTATTCTGCTTTCACACTTGCACTGTTAGAACTGCTTCTGGCTGTGGTAATCGAAGAAGCAGGTAACACAGAGGGGAACCTGGAACTCAGTGCACTGCCAAGAGGTGTGTTTGTGCTCAGGTGTGCGGCGGGTGGTATGTGCACACACCTGACACCTGCGAATCGCAGCCTTCCTTTTCCCTGTGGCAGGCATAAGCTCAAGTCTGTGCCTATCCATATACGCCCTCTGCTCAAGTCGGTCGGGAAGTGTTACTGGATGGCGCCTTGGAGCTGCTGCTGTCACCCTACCATATCTTTCCAGCAGCTGCTGAAAAAAAGTCCTGGCGAACAACCTCAGGGAGAAAGACTTGGGTGGCTTGACCTTCATCTTGTACAGGATGAAGGCATTCAGCATCGTCATATCTATGAGATGCAGAAAAACTTTCCTGTACCACCTAGTATTCTTCCTGAGGCAGTCGATCTCACCAATCATCATGTCGGACTTGTCCACCAGCCGCATGTTGATATTGTAGTCTAACACAGCATCAGGTTTCATCACAGGTTCGCCTGTCCTACGGTCGACCTTCCCACTGTCTGTCATCTCCCCCTTATGTACGATGGTGAGCATGTGCACGACCCTCTTGTCATGCCACCGTATTGCCAGCATCTTCTCAGACTTGCATAGGTGCACGTCTCCTCACTGCGAGGTTCCTGCCTCTGTGAATTTGGGGAAGTGGGCACGATTACTTTTGACAGTGCCGCAGGAGCCAATGCCATGCTAAGAAAGGTATTTGGCAAGTTTCGGTGCTGTATAGTAGTTGTCTGTATACAGCACATGATTCCCATCAAAATACTTTTCTAGGAGCACTTTCACTACACAGCCTGAGAAACCAAGGGGGTGTGTTTTATCCAGATCGACAGCGCTGGCTGAATATATGATGAAGACAAGGATGTATCCCGTCTTACAGTCACACAGTACAAAGAACTTAATTCCAAAGCGATGGCGTTTGCTTGGAATGTACTGAACAAACCAAAGACGTCCTCTGAACAAAACCAAGGATTCGTCAATGACAACCTTCTGAAAGGGGTGGAAGAATGACATAAACTTATCCTTCATTCTGTTCAGAATCTCCCGGATCTTCCAGAGTGGGTCGGTTCGGGAAGGTACATCGTTGTCGGCAAAGTGCAGGTTTCCCATGATGTTCCGGAAGCAATCTCTGGCCATGTACTTATTGAAGGTGGGTGAGGGTAGTAAGGGGTCCATGGACCAGTATTCTTCCAACTCATGCTTCTTTGAGTGTGGCATGAGAAGCATGAGGGCAAAGAACACATACAGCTCCTGCACTCCCAGCATGGACCACTGTTGCATCTTGGCTGCACCTGTACCACTTGCAGCACGTTGTGATTCATACCTGTTGGTCTCATCACATATGTGCTGCATGACTTTGTTATCTAGGAAGGCCAAAAGGTAGTCCACACACTCAGCATTTTCGTCAGTAGTGAAGGCAGGCTGAACTCCTGAGGAGCTCTCATCAAATAATAAATTTTCAGGCACAAAATCTGACCCTTCCGTCCACGCGAAGGCGTCCAGGATTCCCTGTCGTCGCGGTGTAGGGTGGGTGGTGGTGGTGGTGGTGGAGGTTAGCTGTGAGGCAGATTTATCTCGTTCAAGGTCACTCGCACTGACCCTGGGTTGCCGTACAGCACTAGCAGCCTTTACCCTACTAGCTACACTATTTTTCACTCTCCTTGATTTACCTCTTCCTCTATGGCCTGCCTTCACTGTTGATGCTGGTGGTGATTCCCACGATGAAGACTCCAGAGATAACTCAGCTGACGATGATGAAGAAATGAGTGAAGTGGGGCTTGGGGAGCGGGGAGGTGAATGCACTCGTGACTCATGGCGGGCTGGGTCACGTGGGGGCATTGCTCTGGGTCTAACACTCCGCCTTTTCACTCCCTTCCCAAATTCCTTGCCTTGCTGCACTAAAGGCTCCTTTCCCTTGGAGCTAGAGACTACTTCCGACACTGAAGCACTCGTTGTAGCAGTTTCTGGCACGATAACCTCACCCAGCTCATCACACGATTCACCCAAATTGTCAAAATCACTGTCCATCATCACCATGGACAATTCTGCCAGTTCACGTGCCACTGCAGAGTCACTAAGTCCTTTCCTGCTTCCCTCACTACTTTTCTTAGGGGTAGAGGTCACGGGGCCCTTTGCAATGGGCGCAGAAGCGGCAGGAATGGCGGGGCGCGAGTGTGACATGCTTTCACTACAGCAGAGGACAAGGAACTAAATGCCGCAGCTTATCTGAGAAGGCAAGGGTTGACAATGACACTTAGGCTGACTGCTGCTAACTTACATGCTAACTTTTTATTGGTAGAAAATCTCGGCAATACATAAAGAAATAGGTACTTCCAGGTGAATGTAAATGTCACTTAGGCTTCTCCCTTCCTTTCTGATATCTATTTTTATTTCAGACATAGATTACAAGGCATAATTCAAAGGGGAAATTACCGTGGTAATGTAGCGAATGAATGCACGTGAGGTGTTGTCAGGTGATAATTAGCCAATTCCTGGTGTATAACACTATCACTTACCTGATTTTTTTTGGGTATATATTATTTTGTATAAGTATAGGGCATAGGGCTTATTTCAATGGATGAAATCTGTGGAAAAATCCGGGGGAAATTTGCGTAGGTGAGAGGACAGGGTAATGGAGGGCAGGTAGGGAGAGGAGTCACGAAGGGGGTAAAATCGCTAAAATATCAACAATGGATGGGTGTACAGATGAGATTTGGAGTGTTGACTAGTGTTGGACATTGGCAGTACTGATAGATGATACAAGCCACCACTTGAGAGCCCGGGATAATTCAAAATAACACAGAATCACAAAAGTGACGTCCCGCGGTATGATCCATTGTGGCCGAGCGTCACGAAAGTGACGCCCCGCGGTTAAGGGGTTAATGAACTGGGGGAATGATCGTGAAGCTGCACAGGGGGCCTCTCCAATACAACATACATTGTTAGGAAAGATGAAATGATTCCAATAGCATTTTCCTTTTTTTTTTCATAACTACAGTGAATATTTCGATTACCTCGTCTCCTTGTACACAAGAGTGCAAGCAGTGTGAAATGGGAGACATCATGTGTAACCCTCAGTCTCTTATGACTCACTCTTGGGTGATGAAAATTGTGGCGTTAGTTGAAACAGAATACTAGATTTGGTCTGGTCATGAAGGGTAATGGTGACAATAATAACTCTACGGTACCCATGGTTCACTCTCTGCTGAATGAGAACTGTCCAGCGTTCGCTGTAATAAGTATAAAGTAGAGTTGTTCCATTCACGTGTGCAAACATATAAACGTATCTGAACAAAATGAATCTGAATCAACTATGATCTGTCTTCTTTATCATCACACCATTAAACCGAATTCATTTGTTTTGAATTTGTCTAAAATATTACTTTACAGTTGGTGTGACAATTTCTTTTCTGGACTCCAAACTGTTTTATATTTTCAGTATATTCCACTAACTGATGAACAGACAATAATACGATTTTTTATTTTTCAGGTCAGTCCTCATGCTCACAACCCTCAAGTGCTCACACTAAACACAAACACACACTCAGAAATGCATTTTGCACGTCCACGAGCAAAAAAATAAAATGAAATTAAAAAAACGCGCGTGACCACATTCCTACCTGAGCAGGAAGATGTTAATTTTAACACACTGGCTCCTATGACTCACTGAACTGCATGAAACTGTCTAGCACAGTGGTTCTTAACCTTTTCTGAGTCACGGACCTCTTCGAGACTCAGGTGAAAGCTATGAACCTCTACCCTACAAAAATGCACATAAGCACATAAACACAGCATTTTGCATGCAATGAATATACCTTATTTTATTGAAAACTATCTCATGCAGTGTATCATATGCACAAAGAATAAAACAGTATTTACAAAGAATTATTTTCTCACTTTTTCATGCAAAAACTAATGGCCACTCGATGAAAAAATGAAATACATCCAACTTGTGCAAATTAAACAAAACAACTTTAATTCTAGTCAAAGGTTCTTTTCAACGAGAGGGTTGTTGTTGTTTGGCTTGAATAAGAAGATGAAATTGTGTAGTGGTCTTTGACAAGGAAACACTTATGTCATCACTGACATCCATTTGATTTCGACTTTTCGTTTTGATAGAAACAAGCGCTGAAAACCCTGACTCACAAAGGTATGTTGTTGCAAACTGAATCAGAGCACCTATAGCTCGCGTTGCTAGACGAAGGTAGGCTTGTGTCAGCGAACACCAGAATTCAAGACTTCGATTTTTTTTTTTTTTCCAGCTAATGATGCCAAACGGCATCACGCAATATCGCTAAATTGTTCTCAATTATTCTGACCTTCACGGACCCCCTGAAGCCCATCCAGGACCCCCAGGGGGTCCATGGACCCCAGGTTAAGAACCCCTGGTCTAACGTTAGTTATGCCGCATCCTCACGTGTGCACGAACAAGCGCTGGCTACATATAGGCAACACAGTAACGAACACCCTGCAAACATGTTGGGAACAGCATCCAGATCATGTTGGCAACATCATGAAGAAGTCTCAGTTGCCTGGTATGGACACACTTATCCCATCGCCTCTGCTTTCAGTGTTCAGAGCTGCACTGAAACATGTTTGCAGACATCTGTCCAAATACTTCTGCATACATGTACCCGAACATGTTGCCAGCTGTGTTGTCAACATAATGTTCGATGGCACGTGTGGACGTGACCTTTTAATAAAATTTTTCGTGCCGACAGTGAAAGGGTTGATGGTAGTAGCATAAACGCTCTTCCACTCCAGTGACGTATTCTGATCTGAATAAATTCGTCTGCCGTTAGATGGGATATTACCGAGCTGTCTCGATCATGAGAGGGTTGACCAGTTGGCTGCGAATATCTTACCTTCATTTAACGAGATATCAGTTTCCTATGCTCCAGTGAATTCTAGGACATAAAAACCTTAAAAACTACCATCATTACCGCATTGGTCAAGAATACAGTACCGTAATATAGTCCAATTTGGGAAGGACGAATTTATTAAGCTAGCAGAAAATTAATTCAGCCAGAGGGTCAGTGCAGATTTTATTTTGGAGCACGTTTGCATACTGCTTCGGTGGTGTGACATTTTTTTTCCTTCTAATTCCCACAATGCGATATTTTACAGTTTTAGGGAAAGAGCTGGTAAGGCACGGGTTAGAAGTAGTCTCCATCAGCCTCTTCACATCCACACCTCTCTCAACAATGTGAATGATATCAGATGCTGGTGTAATCTTGCTGGAGTTGTTAGTCATTTCTTATGTCATCCAACACATACTCTGTCAAGAGTAAGCCCCTCAGTCCAATGATTTTTATTTAATTAAGCCACCTTCAGACTATGTTATTCAACCCTCGAAGAATATCTAATAATTAAGGGGTTAATTAAGGTTTACACAACCTCTCTAGAACGAAATGTCTCTTCAGAGCTTAAAATCATCGCCTAGCGAGAAGAAGAAAATGAATAATGCGTCCTCTGAATGATGGGATTATAACAATGCATATGACACTAAGTATTCTAAATTATAAGACGCAAATTATTTCACCAGAGGAACATGTGCTACGACTTCTACCCCAGCAAAAACATTCATGTACACGTACTGTTTTACCTCTACCTGTCTAAAACTAGACACTTTAATTACTGAAAGGGTGGTCACATACAAATTGCTTACTTGTACCCCAGTCCTCCGCCATCAAGCTGTCCTCATTCAAACTCACAATTCATATACTGTTACTTCTGACACTCCCTGATTTCTGGTTTCCTACTCCCCCTTTCCTGTCCATCTGTCTCACACTTTCCTTATTAGTTTCCCATTCCCCTTTCTCTCCACATAACCAAGCCGTCTTAGGGTGCTGCTCGTAACAGTTCCAGTATATTAGCTGACATTAGTATTTGTTCATTCTCTTGTAACAAAATTGAAAACCACTGAGAATATCTGCATATGAAAGTTAACGTCATTACAACAGCGATGTATTTTTTTAATGTTACTTTTCGTTCCTTTGGATTATTATATTCAGCTTACAAGACTTCTCGAAATGAAGGGGCTAGATGCCGACTCCATCAGCTCTTTCTTTACAGACCTTTACCAAGCTGAATAAAACTGCTTAAAGACAGCATGACAGACCTGGGAAAATCTATCATTGGATTAAATTTATTTATACAAGAATGACATCATACATCCACAGTATATCGGAATTTAATTTTTGCCTGTGATGTCTGGGAAGCAAACTGGGAACGAAAAAATAATGTAGAAGTTAATGAGACTCTGATGCAAAACTGTTGCAGAATAATGTTGCAGGGGAGAGGGAGCCAATGACGAGATTATTAATGCGAGAGCTTCATTAAAGTGTCTGGGTTAATACTGCAATCCGTGAGTGTGATTTATCTGACGGGAACGAGGACTATTTGTTGAGCAGGAGGGGAAGTACGTCGCCCCGTCTGTCCTCTGGGAAAATAAAAATGATTGAAATAGAGTCACACATTTCTTTCTAAATTTTTTCCTTTGCATAATTCCAGAGTTCTATCTTGGCTAAAGTCACACGAAGCTTCCTCGGTGAAAGTGGGTACAGGTGCCCAAGAGTGTTAATGCTGGAATACTCATGGTCAGGACAATAATAATATGTATTTTACTTGACGCCGGGCGATTTTATTAATCTCAATGTGAGTTGTAGTGGCCTGAAAGTAATAATAATGAAACAAAGAAACATTCCAGCGATGGGCGAGTCTATGAGTCGGGTATATGAGAAGAGAGCTAGAAGCCGGCCCACATTATTAATCTGAGTGTGGATCATAGTTGCCGAAAGTAATAACAATACTGGAACAACGAATTTTCCAGGGAAGGGAGAGTCTACGGGTCGGGTATGTGATAAGAGAGTTTGTACTTGCATTTTACGGCTGCGGATAGTGGCGCTGGAGAGGGATGCCCTATTTGATGGCACTGATAAAAATGGATGTCTCCCCTGCCGGTTATACATGCGTCTCAATTTCCATGTACTTCACTTACCCCTTCATTACTGTGTCATTTTGGCTTGTGTTCTCTTGTTCTTACCATCGCATAACGATTTTGTTGAATTTGGAGAAGTCAGCTTGTAGTGATAGGGTTAATGAAGGCTTTATATATCTGACCTTTCCAGTTCGATGGGTTTCTCCTATCCTAAGTATAGTGTGACAGTTGCAAGGATAAATTTTGTCCCTCTCATGGACGGGACCAATAAAGTATTCTGATTCCAAATGATGCCAAACGATTTATTTTTTCCAGTGGGAGTGAAAAGGGATGAATCCGCCGAGCTAGGACCAATACTCTTCAGGGCAACATGATATCCTTGGAGAGACTGCTGCATCTCTCACCAGGCATTCGCATCCCTTGTACGTCATGGGTGCCTGAGTTCAAGACATAATCGTACTGAAGGGGTTTAACAAATGTATCCTTGATTTCATGTAAATTAAGCATACAATAGGGCTGAGGTGGAGGACAAATGAAGAATAAAAAAGGGGTGACCAGTTTTAATCTTCCCCGGTGCTGCATAGTTTTGTTCCGTGTAATACTAATGGCCGTAATGTTAAAACTGAGAACGCAGAGGGACAGACAATCCTCTGTTTTTATGGTCATTTATTCAACACCTGCCGCTGTTACATGTGGTCATGTAGTATCCAGCATGACATAATTTAATTAGCAACGATATAGATTTAAAAAAAAATGTCCTGTTATCATCACATGTTTCTGAACTTATCGCCATAAATTGGTGGGTGGCCAATACCATCGTGCTCTCGTGTTAAGATATTTACTATTTTTTTTTTCTTTTGTTATACAGTACTTCGACTACCACTAGATGACTATTTTGTATTGAGAAAAACTTGTAGCTGTGATGATGTTAATGAAGTTTATATGTATTCAAAATATCTCACCTAAGCTGAAGAAAATCGTCGGGAGGTTGCAGTTATAAATCCTAAAATCGTTCATCGTAGTGAAGTAGTAAATAATACAAGCATAAGATATATACGTCACAATGTATATCAAAATCCTTACTGTGCAAATTAAGTTTACCTATGCCAGAACAAGACCCTGACTTGCAAACACATTTACGATGGAGCCCCTGTCGTAACATGGATTTGTTTTTACAGGAAAAATTAAAGACTAGGAAAGATTCTGCATTCTGTTTTCTTTCTTCGTACAGAGAGCACTTACAACGTACGGTTATTTTTCGCGTCAAATTGAGATTTGTTGTTGCAGGAGAAATACGAGACATGGATAAATTCTGCACTGTACTTTCACTGTCCCTGCAAAAATAATAATCCTAGTTCCAAGAGGAGAGTGACATCGGACGCCACATCACATACCACCTCATTACAGGGGATAAGTGCAGGCATCGATTTATCAGGCACAGTGCTCTCAGCCTCAGCATGAATAGATTAATGATAACTCTCTGGCAGCATACAGTTCATTGTGACGCAGAACGCCATTAATCAAGCATTGACGACGTTACAGTAGATCGGCAGGGAGGGCAAATTGGCCGGTAATAGCGTGATACAGAGAACAGACCTCAAGATCTTTAAAGTCTTCAAAGTGATGGTGATTTTTTTTTATGTTAACACCAGTTGTTGATATTCATCTTGAAAAAGGCCTGTCGAACTGAAGGGGTTATTGGAAGCTTAAGTTGAATTTACTAGATAAAAAGATCTATCCGAAAACTGAATAAATTTATCTGGAGGTAAAAAAAATAAAATGTATAATACTGTACGTTTTTTGAATGGAGGAATTAAGGTTCACTGTAACCTAAAGGGCCATTTATCAAGCGCTCTCGAGGTTAGTTCATCTGAGATTGTGAATTAGTCGGGAACAATGTTCTACAGAAAACTTTTTGCATAATAATGTCGTAACATAAGAACGTAACCCAGATGAAAGAAACCTCTAATAACACACTGGAAGAAAAATAACTAACCATATCATTAATGTGCCAGAAATCGAACCCGGGACTCGCATGTGAACCAGACAGCCTTCCACTGTGCCACGACCAGATCTTTATCACAAAATTAATCAATGTAACCTCGCCCCCGGCTGTGGGCCTGAAGGGAAGAGAACCTCCTGGAACACAAGCAGTAGAAGGTTTTACTTACCCGAGTGCCAGCCTGAGAATTTTGATACACAGTCACATCATTTCGCTTTAATCTAATCCTTTCAGTCCGAGGACGTCATTATTGATGTGTTCTTGCTGCTTGTAAACGATTTTAGTCGACTTGGGAATGGCGTCATCAAACGAAAGCCTCAATGAAGGCAGTATTCAAATTAACCATTTATCTGTAAGGTAATTAATAACACCCAAATATATAATGAAAGAGAAAACGTCATACGATGTTGTTATTGCTGGTGTGGCTCCAGGCTTATCTGAGCGCAAACTTGGTGGATTGCAGACTGGACGTGTCTTCTCCTGCAGTACTCAGTCCTCCTGGAGAAGAAACGGGAAGGAAGTAAAGAGACGTTTGTATAACTGGGCAGCTTTTCTTCTCTCCTTCCCTTCCCATCGCGTCGCTCCCCTTCCTCTTTTACTTCAGTTCTCCATTGTCTGTTACTTTCTCTCTCCATCCTTTTCCATCATTACTCGATTCCCTTTTCACTTTCTCCGTCCCTTCCATTCCCTGTTCACTCCCTTTTTTCCCTCCACTGCGTAGTGATTCCTTCCCTTTCCCGTCTTCCTTCCCCCCTTCTCTCTGTTTCTCTCTCCCTACTGACTTTACTCTCACTTTTTATCACTCTACTTTCCTCATGACCTCTCTTTCACTTCACTCCTTTTTGACGGCCTCTTACCTCCTTTTACTCCCTTTCAATTTACCCTTCCTTTCTCTTCCCTTCACTTTCACTCCCCCATCTGTTCTGTCCTCCATCTGCCTAATCGTACCTGTTCCCTCCATACTGTTTTCTTTCTCTTCCTGTTTCACTCCCTTTCATCGTCCTTCCACTCTTCCTCCCCTTTATACTCCATACACTTCAGTTGTCTTTGCCTACTCATCATTAAATTTTTCCCTTCTCTCTGTAGCATGATACCCATTCCATTTTTACCATTTTTCTCTCTCCTCCCCTCTCTTTCACACCCCTTCTCATCCCTCTTCACTTCCCTCTTCCTCCTATTCTTCTCCTTTTATTCCTTTTTTCTTCCATCTCCACTCCCTTTCCTTATCCTGTCATTCCACTCTATCTCCAATCAGTCCCCTTCCTTCTCTTTTCATTCCCTTCCCTCACCTTTCATGTTTCCTCCTTTCCCTTTCACTCACCTTCCCTCCCTTTCATTTCCATTCCTTCGTTTTCACTGCCCTTCCCTCCATTTTCACATCCGTTTGATTCCCTCTTCACTCCCCTCACACCTTCCCTCCTTTTTAACTCACTCCCCTCCCGTTCATTCCTCGTGTACAGTACTTCTCCATTGTAACTCACTCACAACCCCACTTTTACTGCCATTCCCTTGCATTTCTACCCCCGCTCTCAACTACCGTGCCTCTCGTCATTTGATTCTCGCGTTCCGCTGTGTAGCTGTTTCAGCCCTATCATTTTGCCTTTCCACCCCTTTTCAGTTTTCCCTCTAATGTTCTTCCTCTGTTTATACCTCTTCAGTCATTTGTCCTACCTGTCATTATATTCGTTACTGTTCGTATCTCTTCCATTCTTATATTTTATTCAGTTATCCTTTTTTTCCGCTCTCTCTCTCTCTCTTTCTTTGTATGTTCCTTTCTTCTTCTCATCAGTGCTCATTTTTTCCATATCCCCTCCCATGATTCTAGCTCACTCCACCATTCTATTTTTTGTTTTCACTTCAATACCCCATCCTCGCCCCTTCCCTTTTTCGCCCCTCTCCTTCCATGCTCGGTCTCCTTCCCACTGATGCACCCTCTCCCCCTTGCCTCTCCCATCCGCCCCTCCCATCTTTCTTTGCTTCCCCTCCCGTCCCAGCTTTTCCTTCTCTTCTATCTTCCTTCACTTTTCTCCTCTCCCATGCCCTTCTCCGTGTCTTTCCCTCCATTCCTCAAACATCCCCTCCCTCCCAACCTTCGTCCCCTCCCTTCCCCTCAACAATAATGCCCTTCCACTTCCATAATCCATCATATCCTATTCCACCCTTCCATTTTCATTCCCCTCTCCTCTTACTTCTCCTTCCAAATTCATTCTCATACATTCCCACGTTGATGCTTTGATGTTCTCATTCGTTGTCATTCTTTCTCTTTCCACATTCATTCTTCACTTTTGCTCCCCCTTCCCTCTGTAGTTCCTTTGGTCCTCCTACCCTTCCATGCTTCTCTCCCTATCCTTTCACGCAATACCTCTTCCTCTTCTTTCTTCCCTTGTCTCTACTGTACACTAAGACATCCTCTTCGACCTTCTTTCAATCCTCGTTCATTCTTTTACTTCTCGGTTTACTCATGTTCTTCTACTTTTCAGCGCGCGCGCGTGCGTGTGTGTGTGTGTGTGTGTGTGTGTGTGTGTGTGTGTGTGTGTGTGTGTGTGTGTGTGTGTGCGTGCGTGCGTGCGTGCGTGCGTGCGCGCGTGCGCGCTTCTCGTTTGCTCCTCTCTCCAGTACACCCCATCCTCTTCCTGCTTCTCTACTCTTTTCTTGTTTCCCTACCCACCTATGCTGCTCGTTTTGTCCTCATCTACCCTTTCCCCTTTTCTACTCCCATTCTTTCTCCTACCTCCTCCTCAGTAGATATAAGCTCTTTATTGCCCCATACTTTTTGGCCACTCCTCAGTACCCTCTTGCCAGCCATTACCCCTCCAGTTCAGCGCTTAATGGCCCTACTCCCCTCTGGCCCTCTGTTTTATCGCCTCACTCTCTCCCAAAATACCAGTCACTTCTCTCTTTATCACGCACTCTTTTCTCTATTGTCTTCCTCTCATTCTCTCTTCACCTTCATTCTTTCCGTCCTATTTCCCCTCCAAAAAAATACGTCACTTTTCTTTTTATTACTCTCCTTTCTTTCTTCTCTACTCCTCCTCCTGTATTCCCTTTCTCTCTTTCGTTCCTCCTTCTCTTCCAACTTTCCTTACAGGAACTCCCTCTCATTACCTCGCTGTGTTTCCAGATTTCTCTCTCTCTCTCTCTCTCTCTCGTTTCCACTTCCTTATTTCCTTCGCTTCTTTGTCTTTGCCTGTTCTCGCCTTACATCCCCACTATTTTTGCTCCCCTTTCAACACTCCACATTCTTCGTATATCTATTTCTTCCACTTTTTCCTTTTTTCCCTTCATTAGCTTTCCTTTAACTTTTTCCTACATCATTTGATCGTCTTCTTTTTTCCTCCTTTCATCCCTGCATTCATCCCTACCTTGCGCCCGTTCGCATGATGCTTCCTTGTTTCCTTCCACCTTTATCTTTCCCTTTTTCTTTCCTGTCCTATTTTCTTACTCTCTGTTCTCTGTTTCTCTTCTCCTCCTTGCTATTTTAGTTGTCCTCTCTCCTGTTCCCTTTTCTCTTTTACGAATCTCTGCTTTTTTTTCCCTTATCTCACGTCCTCTTTTGTTTTTCTTCTTCTACTGACCTCCCTCTGCGTCCCATTTTCCCCTGAACGCCTTCCTTTTCCCTCCTTATTTTTATTTCTGGCCACTCCCCCGCTCCCTTTTTCCTTCTCATAGCCTCCCTCTTCCCCTTTTTTGCACTCCTTCCCCCTTCCTCCCCCCTCTCTTTTTCGCCTTATCACCTTCTATCCCCTCTCATTTCCACTTCTCAACCCCTCCTCCCTTTTTCTTTGTTCCAATCCCTATTTTCTCCTCCTCCTCCTCACATCCCTCAACCTTTTCCCCTGGTCTACCTTCTCCATTTTTTCCTTGTCATATCCTATCCCTTCCCAACTTCATTTATTCGCAGTTCTTTTTCCTCATTATCTTTTCCCTCCTTATTCCTATTCGTCTCTTTATCTCCCTTGTCCTGTTCCCACATTCCTTCCATTCCTTTACTGCTGGTAACTTTCCCCCTCCCTCTCCATTTTCCTCTTCCTCGTCTTTCTCCCTTCCTTCATTTTCCTTCTGCCTTTTTTCCCTTCCTTTCTTTTTACTCCCTACCATCTATTCCCATCCCTTTCATTTTTATTCTTATGTAATTTCCAATTTCTTCTCTTCTTTTTCTTACATCACTTCCATCTCTTCCTCTTCTTCCTCCTCTTCTTCTTCTTTTTCTTCTTCTTCTGCTTCCCCTTCTTCTTTTCCTTCCTATTCTATATTTTTACAAGTTCTTTCACCTTCACCTACTTTCTTTTTTCTCATCTCCCATCTCACCCTCACACAACTCTCCTCTTTCTTTCCGACTGCTTACACTGTCTCAACCACACCTCCCATCCCCTTCTTCACCTCTTATCTTCCTCTTTTATACCCCTGTTCTCCCCCCTCTTTTTTTTTTTTACTTCCTACATCCTCCTTTACCTTCCTTCCTCTTTCCATTTCCTATCAACTCACTTTTCATCTCCTTTTCATTGTGAGTGTTTACATCTCGTAATTCTCAAATTCCTTCCTCTCTCTCTCATCCTCACATTCTTCTCCATTCTTTTTCTTTGCCTCCCACTTCCTTTTTTTTCCCTTCTACCCCCTTCTTCTTTCTCATCTCTTGCTCTCCCATCCCATAGCCATTCTCTTCGTTTGCTGCTGTGTGTGTGTGTGTGTGTGTGTGTGTGTGTGTGTGTGTGTGTGTGTGTGTGTGTGTGTGTGTGTGTGTGTGTGTGTGTGTGTGTGTGTGTGTGTGTGTGTGTGTGTGAGAGAGAGAGAGAGAGAGAGAGAGAGAGAGAGAGAGTGTGTGTGTGTGTGTTCAAAATAACTAAAGCAGTATGTTTACAATTTTAACTCCTTGGATGGAATAAAGGCCAATCAGCAAGTAAACCAATAGGGCAAAGGATAAGACCACAGGGATAGTACAGATTCTTAACAACGGTAGCAAGGTCAACATAAACTGCTTTCATATCAGTGGGATCAGACCTGAGGAAAAGGTTGAAATTAAGGCAAGAGTGAAGGGCTTCGATGATTTAAAAAAAGGTCAGGTCCAGAGTGCAAAGTTAAAATTCTGTGTGAGAAATATTAAAACAGCATTGAACCGAGCTTAATCAAACTTGGTGGAAGGGTTAAGGATCACTGTCTTGAGGATTGACTTCATATTTTTTATAACAATAGGTCAAGTTCAAGGTCACACTGGAAGGTCAATTTAGGCAGGTTTTATCCGACTTAGATCAAATATTGTGGAAGGATTCGGAGTAATACAAGGATAAAAGGGTTCCCATATGAAAACGGTCAAAGACCAAAGAAACAGGGAAAGGCCAAAAATCAAGGTCACAGAACAAGGTCATTACAAATCATTTTCACCTGGTCTGAGCCAAACATTATGGAAGGATTAAGGGTAAGGCAAGGATAAAGTAATTAGCTATTGTAAGCAACAGGTCAAAGGTCAAGGTCGTAAGATAAAGTCATTTGTTCGCCCCTACACCGATTGCTGCGTCCGGATGTTGCACTCTGGGTCCCCCCACCCCCTTTTTATTTTACGTTTCTTTGTGTCCCTCTATCTCGTTCTCTTTCTCTTGTCCCCCAAACTTTGTCTCTGTTTTCTTCCTCCGTTTTTTTTTTCTTGATTACTGTTTGTATTTCCTTATAGACTGTTTTCATTTAACAAAATTTGCTTCTTATCCCTTTTCTTCCTGTCGCCTCACCTCCCGGTCTCCCACTCTACCACACCTCTTTTCTTCCTTCGTCATTGTTTACAAGCACTTCAGTGTGGTGGCACGGCGTCCCCTGTCCGTTACTGTGCTGTTACTGTGAATGCATCAGGGTGGGTAATTGTCTCGAGGATTAGATTAGCATGGGGGTAAGGTGGGTGAAAGTGAGAAGCGCTGATATGTTCTTCTCTTCTACCCTTCATCATCACTAGTGGACAATGTGTTCTTCACTCGTCTTCTCTCTCTCTCTCTCTCTCTCTCTCTCTACGTCCATCCACTGCCCACTCTTTGTTTCATACAATCTTTTCCATATTGCGTCGTCTTCTCCTTTTCAAAATGTGCATTTACATTTTCTTTGTGTCTCATCGTCACTGAGTCATCCTCCTCCTCTATCATATTTCTTTATTTAACGAACAAAAAAAAAAAAAAAAAAGGTCATTGCGTTTTCTTCTGTGGTTTTCATATGAGGCTATCTCTATTCTCTCATCCTTGCCATGTTCTCATTTCCGTTTTTCTCACAACCTTTTTACCCATCATTGCTCACCCTCACTGATCCCTCAGTTTCTGTCCCATCACCTATCAGTTATGCTGTTTAGTATTCCGATTATCAGACTTTTTTTTTTTTTCTTTTGCTCATGATCTCACGCTCCCAACGCCTATCTCTTTTGTCTCTCACTCATTTTTTTCCTCCTCTCACATCACCTCAGTCTCTCTTCGTCCTCTCCTGTATATCAGTAACTATATTTTTCCCTGTTTAACCCTTTTTCACCTCGTCATTGTTTTCTGTCTTTCGATCGCAGTTCTTTCCCTATCATTTAACACTTTATTCTCAGATTCCTTTAACTCACTTTTGGTCAGATCGCCTGCCATTATGATGGGAAGAATATCTGAGTAGTTTCGACCATGTGAGATTTACACTTAATCTCACTGCTTTCTCTTACTTCCTCCTCCTCCGTTGCTCCCGCCCCTCACAATGTCACATTTGTTGGAAAGCCTGTCTGAGCCCTGCGGTCCGGGGGGTTATTGTAATCGCTTGTCGTTCGGCGTTTTATTTTTTTTCTCAAGCCAGCCCATTTCTGTATCATCAGTTAAATTAATGGACAGTTCCTGTGTAACCGAATGGCCTGCCTCCCTGGAACTTGGACATAAATTGCTGTAAAATTTATTTCAGTGCTTAATAGTCGTGCAGCACAAATGGTGTTTTATAATTACTTGTACTTCAAGCTTAAATAGCCACTCGTTTCTTGGCAATTTCTGGGATATGCAGCATAAAGGTCAAAATTTTGCTGTAAACAGTTCTAATGAATGCGGAAAATTATACGTATTTCGCTGCCGACTACGTAAGAGTATGTCATCGTCAAGTACTAAGCTGCTCCTTCCAGAAAGAACTGAGTTAGACAAAAATGAGAAGAGTGTTAACGTAATGGATGCTACATCTCCACCGTAAAAGGGAGGCAAACTGGCGGGGAGGTCAGAAGTGTGTCCAGTGTATAACCAATAGAAGGTAGTACTGCAGCAGAACATTAAACGTATATGACATTTGAAAATCACAAATATACTGATTTCCTTGAAGTACTTGTAAAATGTTTAATTCTTAGTGTTTTACTTAAAAATCAAAGACAGTTTATTGTAATAAAAAAAAAAAATCTTTCCTTTTTCAATAAAAAAAAAATCTTTCCTTTTTCTATCTCCTTGAAAATATTTAATGTCTTTGTATTACATAAATGTTAATGTGTTCCTCAAAGCTGGTTTATGCGTTGTAGTTATTATAAGAACCATTTTCTTACCCTGTGTGCAGGAGGAAGACGGAGACTGCATGGAGACAGTTGGAGACCATTGATATTCAGTGTCCGCGTAATGGGTACATACGTCATTATGTTCACCTCTCTCACGGGTGTTTCACTCCCGATTTTTTTTTTTCTTTTGCGAAGACAAGAATCGCTGATACATCAAGAGATACTCCACCTTGAAAAGCAATAGTTCAATCGTCAAGAGCACACCACACAAGGCAAGTTCATTGCAAGATGATAAAGACTATAATTTCACTACAATATACAAGTTACAGTCAGGGAGAAAAGTTTACTTCACATTTAACGGTATGTCCGTCATTTTCCGTTCAGAAGCACAAGGCTTATATCAGTGAGAATCATCTATGGGTAGGGAAACAGCGATCTTCTCTCAGGGTAGAAGAGACGAGATATATTTGGCGAACTTTTTCCCCAAATGTACATACATACAGAGTAATGACAAGTTCATTTATCACTGCTGTCAGGTTTTCGTTCTTTTAATCATTACTGAAATCCTGTGTATCGGGAAAAGATTAATTATATATGTTAGGAGAAGCACATCGTAGTTGTCTGACATCTCGTTCTCAACATGATGGAGCATAAGACTGATTAACCGACCGGTGTATATGAAGAACATGTATTAAAAAATGCCATTTGTGCAGATGGTTCGGTTCATGAGGTGGAACCATGAAAATTCCTGCTTGAATAATGTGTGGATGAGTGATGCATTTCACCAGGCAGGCTGTTGTTAGTTCTCACTCTTTTTGCTTTAATTTCTTTGCTTTCTGGATCCTACTTCACCCTGCCCTTACTTGGAGTAAGAAGTTATGATGATGATGATGATGATGATTTTGGAGGTGGCTGTGGTAGTAGTGGTCGTGGTGATAATGGTGGTTATAATGACGAACTTGATCGTAAGGATGACGATGAAGATGACGACGACGATAAAGATTTCTTATCCCCTGGTCTCGGTCATTCCCCTCCATGTAACTCTTGAACTGATATAAGGTCACACTGCAGTAAAGCATCTATAGCCAGACTTGACCCAGATACTCACGCTCCCTGACGTAAATGGAGGGGTCTTGGTAAATTTTCACAATGCATCGGGGACGGGATGGCGGGCGAGAGTGGAAGACATGATAATAGCGAAAGAGGAATGAGAGAAGATTAAGGGAAGGTGTGTTGACAGATAAGAATAAAAAAAAAAAAACTTCTATGAAAGTAAATTGAGAGTAATAATTTCGAGAAAGAAAAGAAAAGCAAGAAAACTAGTGAGAGAAAGTAAAGGGTAAGTGTGGAAGCATAAAAAAAGAATTGGGAAAGGAAAAAAAAAATAGAAGTAGGGAATAATTAGCAATTAAAGGACATAGGGGATGCATGGACGAGAAAAGCTGAAGAATGAGTAAGACAAAGAGATGGGTAGCAGTGAAGAAAGATAAGAGGATGGTGAAAGGTATAAGCTGACGGAAAAAAAACTAACAAATGTGTGTGTGTGTGTGTGTGTGTGTGTGTGTGTGTATGTGTGTGTGTGTGTGTGAGAGAGAGAGAGAGAGAGAGAGAGACAGCTCAGCGATGTCGTGACCTTAACTCGTGACCTTGACCAGTGATGGATCTGCACCAAAACTTAATCACTTTTCGTTCAATACTCAGTGTATATGAGAATTTTGATCTAAATCACATCAGACTTTCTCGAATTAACGGTATATCCTTTATTTTAAACTCGACCGATTATCTTTGACCTAGGCCTTTAATAAATCAGCTTAAAATCCAGCAATGCATTTGCCAATTTGGATCCAGATCGGAATAGACATTCATGAGGTAACGTTGCATCCTGAAATTTAACCTTCATCCATGATTTTTGACCAATGGATCTGCACAAAAATCGAATATATATATATTCGTTATATATATATATATATATATATATATATATATATATTTGTGTGTGTGTGTGTGTGTGTGTATATATATATATCTATATATATATATATATATATATATATATATTTAATTCATTCATTCATTGCCAGACGCCATGTATCCCAAACGGGGTGGCCAAGGGCTTAGAGTTAACTGTTTTACAGGGAGGGGCACTAATCCTCCACCAACCCCACTCACGTAGGGATGCCAACAGCATATATATATATATATATATATATATATATATATATATATATATATATATATATATATATATATATAACTGTACGCAGTGTTTGTACACTTATTAAAATCGGATCAAACAGTGTGGAGATATTTTGTAAACCTACTGTAACTTGCAATACTTTGGTGATAGATACTCCGTGTACAAACAGCTAGATAAGGAGTTTATTACGAGCTCACAATAAAATAGTCTGCCCTTCTTGAGTGTCTGCTCTGAACTTACGCAGTAGCGCCGTCTTCCCAGGCAAGGCCCTGGGAAAGCGTGCTAGTCAGCAAGTTTAGTGGGGGCATGTATGCCTTGGGGGGGGGGGGCATATATACATCGGGGGTAGACATATTGTAGAGGGGGTACACTACTCCCCCGGGTAGCTGAGATGGTGTCTCCTGACACCAGGAGTTATATGGGGGTTGAGTATATTATGAAGGCAAAGTCGGGGAGGTTTGTACAAATTGATAAGTATAATACAGGGGCAGTAGGGGAGACATGGCCATGTTTAGGGGAGGGAATTAGAAGGATATATACATATAAGATATACAAGGATTAATAGGTATGTGTCCAGTAAGGGTCGAAGGTATACATAGACATAATGGGGATTATACAATAAAATTTTGATACATGATAAACAAGGAGTAGATATGAGAGTTCTTTTGTTGTTCTTCGTTCCTTTTTTTTTTGTTTTTTTTGTTAATTTCTGTAGGATACACTGTCACTCAATAATGCATTAAAGAAATACCATCATTTTCTAGTATGAAGAGTTCCGTTCACAGTTTGGTTAATTGTCAGATGGCATTGGTAGTCACTGAATGTGAGGGCACCAAGTACGGGGAGTTTCTATGTCGTGTGTAGGGCGTACTAGGCATGTAGCGACTCTGATTGCCTGGAGTTGGCGTTCCATTTTCCTGACACAACAATGCACTGCACATATGATGAGTAGAAAACCTATGAAAGTGATAACCACAAGGGGAAACACAACTGTTGGATGAACCCAGGAACAGCGGAAGGCCAGAGAAAATTGATCCATAATGAAGTCACTGTCATTGAGGAATGTTAGCATGCGCAAGTTATGGGGAGGTGATGGTAATGTTGGCAGATGGTAGGGTTGAAGGCATGTCAATTGGTTGAAAGATGTCATAGGAGTGTTTACGGACAGCTTGGTGATAGCGAGAGGGGTAAGTGATGACGGACTCTGATTTGACGGTACAATAGTCTGGTGCTGTGTAGAGACCACTAGCGGGGACGGATCGAACCGAAGAACCAGGACACATGATTGTGACAGAGATGGGAACAGCAAAGAAGAAGTACTGGACATGGTTGAGGTGAGCATGGTGGACCGGGAGTTCAGGAGCTGGTACAAAGGAACAGGCCGAGTAGATGGAATGGTTGCGAACTAAAGCAGACTCACAGGGTGAAGCGCTGCTAGGGAAGATAGCAAAAAGGTGGGCAGCACAGAGACGAGAGGTTGGAGTAAGGGAGGAACATTTCTGGAGGTCCGTGGAAAAAAGGAAAGCAACTGAAAGATGATCATGGGAGAGGAGGAAATATTCTGAAGGAACAGATACTTGTAACAAGGAGTTGTTGAGGCAGAAAGGGAAGGGAATTATGTGGAAAAGGTTAAAGGTTATGGCAGAACGGAGAGGAATATGGACGACGACATATTTGGTGAGAAGAGTGGCTTCGAGAACAGGATAATAATATTCGAGGGAGGAGTAGGGGAGGACTGGGGATAGACCGAAGGTGGAGTGAGCCCATTCCAGGACAGAACGGAGAGCTGAGACAGGTACTAAGTCGGCAGTGACACGTCCATTTATAGCATCGACCAGGATACGAACCAAGGTAGAGACTTGAGAGAGGAGAGAGTCAATGGCCAGTTGGAGATTATCCACGTTGAGTTTGAGGTAGAAGAACTGAGAGATAACGTTGAGATCTGAAAGGTGTCATTGTAAGATATCGGTGAAGTTGTTTAGAGTGGACGTGACTTCATTTAGGTGGGTTGTAAGCTTCTGTAACATAGTGTGTTGGATTTTGATGACTCAGCATAGGGATTCTAGGGCTGAAGCTAAATGAGTGAGATCAGATTTGAAGCCAGAAATGTCACGGGCTGTAGCAACGCCAAACAAGCCACTCAGAATCTCACCGCCGAAGTCGAAGAGACCTCGTTTCACACGAGAACGACCAATGGGTGTCTGAATGGAAAATGTGTCATTGAGCTCAGTGAATCTGTTACTTATGTATTGCAATTGCCAGAAGAGTGGTAGGAAAAGGTTATAGAGATACTCATTTGGGTTGTGTGTCCCCATGATGGCCGTGAGATGGGTCTTGATTCCGTGGAGCTGGTGCGCGTAGGCAGGTAGGGCAATGGCTACGTCGGCCAGGGGCGCAAGATCGTAGCGCAAGGAGACTAGTTCGTCGATTAGCATTACCTCGCCTCCTGAGCCGACCAAGACCCCGGGACGTACTCCACCATCGTCCTGACCTGACCCAGACCCCAGGAGGGTCAGCACTGCCAGCAGGTAGACCGCTAACATCGTACCTAGAAAATCAGGGTAGAGTTAATGAGAGAGGTCTCGAAGAGGTTGATGGGCAGAGCGCAGTTTGGACCGATATTGATTGGTTGATGAATGAGTAGATGTAGGGGGAGATGAAGGAGACTGAGGGATAGGTGGAGATGGAGTAGACTGAGGGATGTGTGGAGGGGAAGGGGGGTCAGGAGGTTGTGTAAGTGACTCTTCCAACACGAGGGCACGGGGTGCTCGCTTTAAGTCATCGACGTGGACCCATCTGGTGTCCTTAGTGGACAGGTCCTGGAGGTGAAATTTGTTGCCTTGTTGAGTGAGGACGCGGTGGGGCCCTGTAAATTTGTCATCCAACTTAGAGGAACGTGTATGGGAATGAGCAAAGACAAGATCGCCTACATTGATAGTGATAGGAGAGGCGGATTTATGTTGGCACTGCAGCATGTCCTCCTGAGAGGAAGCCAAAGTGGATTGGACATACTGGTGGATTGTCTGGAAGTTGGCCAATTTTAGTTTAACATAATCATCCATGTGGTAGATGGGTTCTGGCTTTGAGGATAAGAGAGAGTATGGGAGGTCCTTGTCAAAACCAAAGAGGATGAAGAAGGGAGATTCAGCAATGGATGCATTGATGGAGCTATTGATTGAGGATGCCACTTGGGGAATCCAGTCATCCCAGGACGAACTATGGGAGCCTAGATGTCTAAGGCACTCTAAGATTTTTCGGTTGTGGCGTTCTACAAGGCCATTGGAAGCCGGATGGTTAGGCACGACATTGCACTTACTGATATGAAAGAGGCGACAGATCTCATCTAGAAGGCTATTGTTGAACTCTGTATCGTTGTCAGTAAGAATGGTATAAGGGGTACTGAACGGGCAAATTACATGATCTACAAAGGCACGTGCAATGCTCTTCGCGGTCTTGTCAGAGAGGGGGTACGAGGACACAGTAGCGGGAGAAGTGGTCGACCGCTACGAATAAATACTCAGCGCTGGATTCCGTGAGAGGTAGTTTTAGGAGATTGATTGAGACAGTTTCCCATGGTCGTGACGGGATTGGGTATTGTAAGAGTGGTGCAGGTAAGCCGGTTGATCCTTTGTGGCGGTGGCAGGAGAGGCAAGAGTCACAGTGGGCATTGATATCGCGGCGCATGGTTGGCCAATAGTACTTGAGACGTGCTTGGCGCAAGCATCGGTCTTTACCTGGATGGGTATTATGAACAATGTGAAGAACCGTTGGTATCAGGGCAGTGGGGACAACAAGTTGGTGTACTTCGTGATTGGGTGTGTCTTTGCCTGTTAGTAGTGTTTTCCTGTACAAGAGATCATCATCTAGCATGAACTCATCTAGTGATACTGGCAGAGTAGGTAAGGTCGAGGCATCACCAGATTCTAGGAAGTAAATGACATTGGACCATATGGGGTCTTGGCGCTGAAAGTTTCGAACAACTTCTGACGTTAGTGTAGTGTTTTCAGTTACTTCGGGCTGCAGTGATGTTATAGCTGCTGCTACGTGACGTGAGAGTGCGTCTGCGACTACATTCAACTTGCCTGGCACATATTGAAAAGTGGGATTAAAGTCCTGAATGATGACGGACCATCTAGGTGACATGTAGAGGTGTATGGTATGTAGGAGGACTGCTGGGCCTTGATAGCAGGCTGTGAAGCCTATCCCCAGAGTCGGACACATAAAAAAAAAAAAAAAAAAAAGCTAGCCTACCTGTTAGGTTGCGGTTCTTGAACAAATCACATAGTGGAAGGTGGTCTGTTTGGATATGCACTGGATAACCATAGACTATATCTCTGAAATGTTTCAAAGACCAGACTACCGCTAGCGCTTCGAGATTTGTGACACTGTAGTTACGTTCAGCGGTTGTAAGGGTGTGACTAGCATACGCTATTACGTGCTTCCTTGATGCTTCATCGAGTTGCATCAAAACGGCACCAAGTCCAGTGCCTGAGGCGTCTGTGCAGAGAAGAAAGGGTTTGGTATAATCAGGGAACGCTAGAACAGGGGCATTTACAAGAGCTGTCTTTAGCTTTTGGAAAGCCTGTGACTTGGTCGTTAGTCCAAACAAAGGGCACATTCTGCTTGAGTAAGTGGGTCAGAGGAGCGGCGATCTTTGCGTAGTCCTGTATGAATCTACGATAATAGCCACTGAGGCCCAGGAAACTTCTTACAGCTTCGGTAGTGGTAGGTTCTGGGAAGTTAATAATTGCTTTAGTTTTATCCTCATTAGTATGAATGCCTTGTGCATCTACGACATGGCCTAGGAATTTGATTTTCTTTCGCAGGAAGTCACATTTACTGAGATTAATTTTCAGGCCTGCGAGCTGGAGGTGTTCAAAGACTTGCTGGAGTTTGGTAAAATGGTCAGGGATGGGTTTACTCACAACGATGATATCATCTAGGTAAACAAAAAGAGAGTGTCCCATCATACCGCTGAAGACTGAATGGATAAGTCGCATGAACACGGAAGGAGCATTTCTCAAACCAAAAGGGAGTCTCTTAAACTGAAAATGTCCGGAAGGGGTGCTGAAAGCTGTAACTGGGCGAGAGGACTCTTCCATTTCGACCTGCCAGTACCCACTGAGGAGGTCTAAAGATGAAAAGACTACGTTATTTTCACCAAGGGATTCTAGCAAATCAGTGAGGACGGGTAACGGGAAACGGTCTGGAACGGTGACAGAATTGACCTTACAATAGTCGACTACTGGTCTAAAGTTGCCATCCTTCTTTGGTACTAAGAAAAGTGGGCTATTCCATGGACTGACGGAGGGCTCAATAATGTCCTGGTCTAACATGTTCTGTACCATTTGATCTGTCTGCTTTCTCTGGCTGTGAGGAAATCGATACGCTGGTATGTAAATTGGCTGAGTTCCTGGTAGTAGTTCAATCGTATGTTTGACAAGGTCTGTTCTACCCATCGGTTCACCGG
Organism: Coenobita brevimanus; assembly: GCF_032717465.1. Taxonomy (NCBI): domain Eukaryota; kingdom Metazoa; phylum Arthropoda; class Malacostraca; order Decapoda; family Coenobitidae; genus Coenobita; species Coenobita brevimanus. The sequence continues at coordinate 28,383,217 of NC_136976.1, read as the reverse complement.
GTAAGGCAACCACGTTTCTGTACGAGGTCAGAAGGTCGAGGAGTTGAGGCGTATTTTCTGGGAAATCCATGCAAGTGAGATGTGAGAGCATATCGGGTGAATATGTCGGTGCAGACCCTGTAGAGTTAATAGTACATACACCGATTGGCGTACTATCATCAGTCTGAATAGTAGGAATTCAGGAATCCTGGCACACCTTTACGGCCAGTGGGTATACTAGGAAGTCTCCAAACTTTACACCACTTTTAAGTTTTAGTGGAGCATTTGTGACATTGAGCAAGTACAGGTAGTATAATCTACCCTCTAAGACTGTGCACCACGCTGACTCATAAGTCAAGCCATTCACACATGTCTCAGGTAGTGTTAGTACATCCACTCCTTCTTTTGCATCAGCAACACAAACAGAGACTTTGGTGAACTCATGCGGTAACAAAATTGTGCACGTATTCGTTCCTGCACGTTTCGTCTCTGCGTGTTGGAGAAGATCATTCACACTGTGTGAGGTAGGTAACTGAGACATGTCTGAGTCAGCGATAATGTTGTCGGGAGAGGAGGTAAGAGCCATTTCCGAAGGCTGAGAGGATGCAGCAGTAGATATGGAGGAATTTATGACCTTGCTTGCAGTCAGTAAAGGAATGATCTCTGTATTCTCAGATGATGATGATGATGGTTTGGGCTGGTCTGGACTTTTTGGTAGGGATCAGGACAGAGGTAACTGATGGACTGATTTGATCGTAAGAACAGGACCGGGACATTCCATACGGTATATTGGGAATCCAGAAATGTCTATACTACCACAAGCAGGTAATAATGCAATGGAGTGTTGTGCCATGGTGGAGAAACCAATAAGGGCATCTGCGGGATACTGCAAGTCATTAGTGACATGAAATTCAATTGGGATAGGGGGCAAGCCTCCGTGTAGTTTGACGTCAAGGGTGACTCTTCCCTTAACCTTAAACTCTGAGCCTTCGACACCACATAGGCGAATGTCTGGTGGTTCTAGGAAACTGACGTGGTTGTGATGTCGTTGAATAAGATGTAAGGAATTTTCGGAGATCAGATTTACTACAGATCCTGTGTCCAAGAAGAATGACGTTGTTATGTCATGACTGCATCTGAGAATGACTAAACCTGAGGATGTTATGAGACCAACATGGCGGATGGGGAGTTGGGTTGCTGGTTCTACGTGATATTGGTCCAATACGGGCGCGGCGCTTCCCCCGACTGTTGGTGGTTGAGGTAACGACATTCCTCAGTGGTGTGAGTCGTGCTGGATTTGTGGTATTTGCATTTTGGACGACGTGAGCGGGAAGGCGTACGCTGTCCGGTTTGGGAGTGAGGACGTCTGTAATTATGGTCGCAACTGGATTCTCGATGTCCAGGATGACCACAGTGCCAGCAAAGAATCGAAGATTGTCTGTTCCGTCAGACGCTAGATTGATCATGACCTGCGGTAGGAGAACGATGCGTGGCAGGTCTGCCGTGTGTGGTGGGACGGGAGCGAGAATGGTCTGGGGTAGTGGAGGTGTGACAGACTGAGGAGGCCAAGGGTTGGGTGGTGCCCTGACGCGTGTAGTTCGAACCGGTTCTTTCATGAATGGCTTTAGTGACCTGAATAATTTTATCTCCTGGACTGAAACCGATTTCCAAGGCTAGCTCTCGCTGTTTAGGAGTAAGCCAGTAAAGGAATCTCAGGTAACCAATTAAGTCAGCAAAGTTGGTGAGTGAAATCACTGGAACTCCATTTTTGTCTTCTAACCATTTCGTGCCTACAAGTAATTGGAGCATCTCGCTACTGGTTGCTTTCATGGCGGCGGCAGCTTCGCGGAGCTTGGCATGTTGTGCTGGGACGCTCAAGTCCTCATCCATTTGGTTTAGGAGATTAATGAATCCCATGAGAGACACAGCATTTGAATGCTGGCAACAAAGGCTGATGAGTTCCGTACGAAAATCAGCAAAGGTATTAATGCTATCGAAATGTCCTGCACGGATCGCGGATCCGATGTCCGATTTGCCGTGGTGCAAGCGACCCATGAGGTAGGCTACTTTGAGTGATTCATCGGTGATCTGCCGATTGTGGATGTCTGTTTCAACTTCTCTGAGGAAACCATAGACAGACCAAGTTGGGTCCTGGCCGGTAAATTTGGGACGACTGGCATCGTCAAGATAGATAGACTGTGGAGGGGTGGCCATGGCTGGAAGAGCAGAAGTGGCGGTAGGAGAGGAGTGGGAGAGAGAGAAGGTAGTGGTAGTTAAGGGCGAGCAAGACGGGGTATGAAGTGAGGCAGGAGAGTGAACGATAGGGGAAGGAGTAGAGGAAGAAGAAGGGAGTGTAGAGGTAGGGGTAGTGGAGGAGGTATCTGGATTAATGAGTGTAGGATGGGTAGTAAGTGGTTCTGTGGGAAGTGAAACGGGAGTCTCAGGTACAGGGCGGTGGTACTATTTGCCACTTCGTGAGTGACCGTGTTAGGGGCGGCAGACGGTGTATGATCAGGTGATGTTTCCGGGTCGAGAGGGCTGGTGATAAGCGGTTGATGTGGAAAGTATGACATTTAATGCGGCAATGGAAGATGAGATGAAGGATGAAGATGGATACGTAGATGGAAATGTATAATATAAAGATGAGAGAATGTAATACACGAGTAGGTGTGAAAACGAATGAAGGTGAGGGGATGGAGGGTTTAAATAAAAGGCGAAGGATTAGATGGATAATAAATAACGTAGGTGAAGATGAAAACGGGGTAATGGAAATGAGATGGAATATTTACAAAATATCCAATCTGTAGGAAAATCGAGGATAATCTCTATAGAAAGGTAAGGAATACTATAGTTACACAGTAGAGACGGGATTGACGAGATGTATGACGTGCAGGTGTGGCTGGGCGTAGCAGGGCTGGGGCGGGGCGGGGCGGGGCGGGTCAGCGGTGGAGAGACAGCTGGTCGGAGAGGAGAGTGGTTGGGGACGAGACTGGAGCGATATGTTGGATGAGTCTTAAATCAAGACGGGAAGAGACGCTGCGATAGTCACCGGCAGGGAGTGGCGGTCCTAGGAGGCTCATGTAATTCAGACCACATGTGAGTGAAGGCAGGGTGTGGCGGCGTCGGGGCCGGTGGTGGGGTGTGAGGGCAGATGGTGGGACAATGCAGGTGTAGAGCTGTTGAGTCGCAAATGCAGAGAATGGCGGTGGGCAGACAGTGATAAGTGGCACCGCGGGGGCAGGGATTTATGATGAGTTCGGAACAGGTGCTGGGAACAGGTGCAACAGGTGCGTAGGTTGGCGATGGTGACACTTGTGGGCAGGAACAAGGTGTGTGGGTGGGGTTGTTTGAGAGGTGAGCACTGGTGAGAGAAATTGTACACCCGGAAAGCACAGCCAGTTATTACACCACGAGAGGCACTGAGGAGGGGTGAGGCTGTGAGATGCGAGACGTCGTGTATCTGTTCGTATCACTAAATAGTGGAGAAGGCGGTCAGAATCCGATGGTCCGAAACACCGCTGCTACCAAATGTAACTTGCAACACTTTGGTGATAGAAACTCCGTGTACAAACAGCTAGATAAAGAGTTTTTTACGAGCTCACAATAAAATAGTCTGGCCTTCTTGAGTGTCGGCTCTGAACTGACGCAGTAGCGCGCGCCGTCTTCCCAGGCAAGGCCCTGGGAAAGCGTGCTAGGTCAGCAAGTTTAGTGGGGGCATGGATGCATTGGGGGGGGGGGCATATATACATCGGGGGTAGACATATTGTAGAGGGGGTACACTACAGGCCATAAAAAAATTTTCGGCACCCTTACGGCACGATACATTATGCCACACCACACGAAGCATTGTGAATCAACTCCTGAATTACGTTGCGTTGTTGATATCCCTAGCCTTGTGTTGCTGGTATGTGTCAGTTCGTCTGCTAACGATGAAATTCAGTGGGAGAGGGGGAGAGGTACGGGGATACCAACCACACCACGTATTCTCGCCGTCTGTAACAGTGATCTTTGCGAAGTGTATCAGAGCAAGGGGTGCCGAAAATTTTTTGACAGGGTGTACATGCATACATATGTAAATACCTTACCTAACTAGAAACCGACCCTATCAAAAGAAGTATCTTATACTTCCGTCATCAATAATGAGAGACACTATTGTAGTGAAGGGATTAACAGTGTAGCTAAGCTCCCTTCAGGGAAGCAATATGTAGTGCAGTTTGTCAACAGATACAATAAAATAGATGAAACACAACCAAGGCAATATAATAGTGATTATTGGTTGCACCTAACAATGAATAAATAAATGAATTGTATTTGTACCTCAGTTACCCAGGGCTTCAATCTCCCCTCAGAGAGCATTGTACTTTTTTGTGCCTGGCATTGTGTCTCACAGCTAGGGCACCTCGTCAATATACAAGCCAATTGTTTTTTTGTTTGCGTACCAGAATGGTGTAATTCCACAGCGTCCTGCCGAACGTGAATAAAAGCGCTTTATTTTGTGCATGGGGTTATGATATATATATAGAGAGAGAGAGAGAGAGAGAGAGAGAGAGAGAGAGAGAGAGAGATAACTGCTTTCATTCCTTACCATTCATAGCTCATGGTGGTTTCGTTTCATTGCTTTTTCATTGATTTTTCTTGACCTTGTTGAAGATAGCCTACTCGCAACTAACCCTTTCAGTTTGATTTATTCTCTCTCTCTCTCTCTCTCTCTCTCTCTTTTCCTCTAGCTCAGTTACAGAATAGGATAATATTGTGATTTTACATAATTTCCAAGGCACTTTTTCGTGACTAATACCATGTTCTCTTGTTCATCTCTTGTTACAGAAAAATTTAATTCTACGGCTCTACATCATTTCCGGAACACTTTTCCGAGACTATCGTCATTTTCTGATGTCAGTCCTTTCCCGTTCAGCTTCTTAGATTGAAATGGGAATTCATACACGTGTATACACCACTTGAATATTTTCCTTCTTAGACAAACCCCCCACCCTCACCCCATTCCTTTTCATCGGTATACACCAAACACCACTGGCTTCTTTTAATTGTATTGTGTTTATATAAAGAATGAAAGGAAGTGTTTATGACTCTCTCTCTCTCTCTCTGCACTCTGAATAAGGGAATATTTTAACGTAAATATATTCTTAGCAGCTTTCCTCATGACCAGTACTGTTAGGGAATTTATCAAAAAGCAAGTTATTATGATCTTTCTAATGGTGAATTCGGGTATTTTAGACAAGAAGCGGTCGTCAGGAAAACTGAAATTGATACAGCTGGCCCCCAGGGCACAGAGCAGCTGAAATTCGTTCCCTTGTAAATCCTGGGTAGCAACAAATCCTCTCAGCTTTGTACCCACCCAATCATCTGCCACTCCTTCCGCCTCTCACCCACCCACAAAGACATCCCCAAACCATCACTGTCACCCACTTCTTCGCTAATTAGGAAGTGCAGTAATTATCGGCCGGGATGAATCAAACAATCATTAGATCCTGATCCTCACATTAGTTCTCCTGGTGAGGAGTAGAGGTAATGTGTTCTTCGTGTTTACCTACCCCTTGCAGTGAAAAAGGAATCCATTGCTCCGGCCTGAAATATTAAACAAGAGTTATGAAGGAGGAGTAGGTTCGCAGGAAATTGCATCTCGCTAACCCGTGGAATCCAATAGTGTAGGGAAAAATATTGTGTATGTAACCGCATGCACACGCTTCTGGCTCAAGGGAGAATATAATGGTAAATGACAGTAATAAATACATGTTTCGAAATTAGACTCTCGTATTCCTGCCTCTGTTGTGATGGGGGTTCGGGACGTGGGGGGAGAGAACTTGCTTTTTTTTTTTTCACATTAGTCTTGCTTCTTTCATAAGGTGCATTGTGATCTGTTAGTTAGAAGACCCCAGTTGGAGTTACGTCATTGTTCAACACACATGGTCAATCCCACAGAGTTTTTCTTTCCTTCCTTCCTTTCTTTTTTTGAATCTTTCTTTTCCTTGTGTAGTTTCGTCAACAGCAATAGTCTGGTTATCTCTTTATTAAACAGCAGAAACCGAGCCACTGGCCTGTAGACCTTGAAGAGGGTAATATATGAAACTGCATGATAACTTTCTTCTCAGATTACTTTATCCATCTAAGAAATGACGTCTTGTACAAGAGGGAATGACGAAGGGTATATATAATCCTTCCATTTCAGAGAGTATCTTTCTCTGAATTGTGTTGCATAGTGTTGCCTGAGGGAAGGAAGTAAAAATTGTAAACAGGAGGAGCAGAGAAGGGCTGATAATTAGTTTGCTTGGTCCACGTGTCGGGGAGGGGGAGGGGTAATATCTTCCCACCTCCACATTTTCAGTTTCCCGCCTACAAATTCTCTGTGCTCCCTCGTTCATTCACTGGGACTTTGATGGATGGTTGTCGAGAGAGAGGACGTGTGTTGATCTCTCCTCTAGCTGCAGGGTTGCCTCACCGGCGTTAGCTTTTTCTTTTATCGCCACTAAGGCGTTTTTCAATAAAGTTAGGTTAACTAGACCTAATTTTCCTCCCTGGCCTTAGTAGATATAGTAGGTGTCTATATCTAATTTCTGAGATTGCCTTTGCTTACTCACCTCTGGAGTGTACCCCCCACTGATCGCTCTGGGGTGTGAGTCACACACAGGCGCGTCTTCCCGAGAGTGGTTTGAGAGGGTAATCTCAACCTAGGTGCGTTTTCCCCAGGTACTTTGCCCCTTGGTCGTTTTTCTCTCTCTTCCCACTTCCCCTTCACGGGGGAAGTGGTAGCTATGACGGACCCCCCTACTGCCTCCCCCCCCCTTCAGGGGGGGAGGTAGTCCTGACGACATCCCTACCGTGACTGACCGGCCCCAGACTGACGGACGCCAGACTCGTTCCCCGCTTGACATCCCTATAAATAACGCGACCTTCGTAACTCTTCATGCTCTAGGTTCTACTCCACTGTCCAGACTCAATCCCTTCATTGTCAAGAAGGTGATTGACCACTGTGCGGGAGAGGTGGAACAAGTAAAAAAACTTGGAAATGGAGACCTCCTAGTAAAGACATTCAACTCAGCTCAGGTTAAAGACTTGCTAAAGCTGCGCAAGTTTCACTGCCATGATATCGAAGCCAAGATCCCAACATCCATGAATTCCTGCAAGGGTGTTATCACTTGCAGGGATCTCATGGTGATGAGTGAGGAAGAAATCATACAGGAACTTGCTCAGCAGGATGTAATTGATGCCAGATTCATCACTCGTTATCAGGAAGGCGTAAGGACGAAGACAGCCACTGTTATCCTCGCTTTTGGCAAAGTTTTTCTGCCTACAAATGTCAAAGTAGGATATGAAATTGTAAATGTAAGACCGTACATCCCGAATCCCCTTCGTTGTTCAAAATGTCAGCTCTATGGACATCATGAAAAGGCTTGTCGGGCTTCCAACATCGTGTGTGGCAAGTGTGCGGCTGTAGGTCACTCTGCTGACAACTGTACATCCGAGACTGAGTGCTGCTTTCACTGTAAGGATGCTCACTCCACTTCCTCGAGGGTTTGTCCCAAGTGGAAGGAGGAGAAAGAGGTCTGCACTGTGAAAGCGACTGAGGGCATTTCCTTCTACGATGCTAGGAAGATGGTGAAGGAGTTGCATGCAACTCCCAAGCCTAATATCTCCTATGCATCGGCGGTAGTGTCCCGACCCGTGATGTGCACCGTTGAGACACAGACTGACCTAACATTCGCTCCACATGCCCCATGCCCTACATCCCAGTCTAAGCCTCCTGTACGCTCCAACTCTCTGATGGACATCCTTGTTACTACTTCCTACTCCCAGGCTGCAGCTACTCCTTCGCAGTCAGTGTGGCCAAAATCAAAGCCAGACAAGTCTGACAAAATTAATTTGACCACCCTCACTAAGCAGTCACGTCCTCATGTCCTTCCCGCTCCTGGTCCAGCGAGGGAGAGAAAGAATAGCTCTTCCTCGGTGGAGTCTGGGAGCCTTGTAATTGACGAAAATATGGAAGTCTCCATGAACAAGAACCGTGAAAGGTCCCCCGGTAGCCACTCGCCTAGACGCGGGGGGCATAAAAAAACTAAGCATACTGGCCACCCTCGTAAATCTTAAACTGCAGCATTCACTCTATTACAGTGGAATTGTAGAGGTGTTGGGAATAAGTTACACAATATTGCAATCTTGCTGTCAATACACAGGCCAGATGTTGTTTGTTTACAGGAGATGCGCCTGGAGGATCATCCTGATCCTCCACATTTAAAACACTACCACTCGTATAGAAGATATGAAGGTCACGGAGTCGCCATATACACACACAAATCACACCCACAAACGGAAGTGATTCTAAATTCTATTCTGGAAGCTGTCGCATGCAGAGTAAAATTTAATAACACGTATCTGTCTATTTTTTCTCTGTACTGTCCTCCACATGGCCCCATTGATAGTGATGCTTTAAATTCACTAGTTGAACATCTTCCTGGCAATAAGTTAGTGTTGGGCGATTTTAACGCCCATCACTATCAATGGGGTAGCTTGAGGATCGATGGTCGTGGGGAGCAAGTAGCCGACCTAATACTACAGTCCAACCTCTGTCTTCTGAACGATGGTAGAGCGACTCGCGTAGATGATCATACTGGTAACTTTTCGGCCATTGACTTATCTTTGGCCTCCCCTGGTATACATCAAGATTTTTCATGGAATCCTTATGACAACTCCTTGGGAAGTGATCATTTACCCATCTGTCTTTCTTATACACGCGACATCATTTCGGACCCTCCACCTCCAAAATTCAACTATAAGAAAGCAGATTGGGGATCCTTCTCAAGGATCGCCAATTTAGATATATCTGGGGAGACCATAGATGTTAAGGTCGAAAATATAACTACTTCCATATTACACGCAGCTGAGGCTGCTATTCCCAAGACTTCTACAGTTCATGCGAAGCATAGAGCACATTGATGGACGCCGGATTGCCGACAAGCATTAAGAAAACGCAATAGGAGATACAGGATTTTTGATAGTCAGCCCACTGAGAAAAATTTTATTGCATACAAACAGGCACGGGCTGAGGCAAGGAGAATAATAAGAAGGGCCAAACGTGACTCCTGGCGGTCCTTTGTGTCCACAGTGACTCGTACAACACCATTATGTAAAGTCTGGTCCACTATAAGAATATTAAATAATAAAGGCCCATACTTCCCTGTCACCACCCTTCAGGTTAATAATAACATCTATGACGAGCCCGTGGACGTTGCTAACATCCTCGCCAGGAGTTTTTCTCATGTAAGTAGCTCAGCCAATTATGACCCACGTTTCCAACATCATAAACGCATGGCTGAGCTACAGATTATTGACTTTTGCCACAGAAGACGTAGACTCCCCGTACAACCAAGAGTTTATGCTAGATGAACTGCTCCTTGCCCTTAAATCCTGTAAAGACACCAGCCCTGGACCAGACACCATCACTCACGGTATGATCCAGCATCTTAATCAGGACAACCTGATTAAGATGTTAGCATTGTACAATGAGATTTGGGCGTCTTGAACGTTCCCAAACTCATGGCACTTTGCGCACGTCATACCGATACCCAAAGAGGCTGGTCGTCTTATGAATCCCACTTCATTTCGTCCTATTGTGTTGACTTCTTGTCTATGTAAGGTCATGGAACGAATGGTAAACAATAGGCTTCTTTTTGTTTTAGAGTCGAAGAATTTGTTAAATGATCAACAATGTGGCTTCCGTAAATACAGAAGTTCACTAGATCATTTAATGAATTTGGAGCATTGTATTGCAGAGGCATTTGCCAATAAAGAAGTCATGATAGGGGTGTTCTTGGACATCCATAAAGCCTATGACATGACATGGCGACACGGTATACTAATGAGGCTCTATGCTTATGGTTTAAGAGGAAATTTGCCTATTTTTATTTCAAATTTCTTAAGGGACAGGACTTTCTCTGTCAAATTACCCCATAACGTAACATCGGATATATTTATCCAGGAAAACGGGGTGCCGCAGGGAAGTGTGCTTAGTCCTGCTTTATTTAGTATTATGATCAATGATATTCTGTCATCAGCTCCCATCCCCAGGAATCTAAAATACTCGCTCTATGCTGACGATTGTGCAATATGGCACTCCTCCCGTAATGCACAATTTTCGGCTGGACGGATTCAAACAGCCCTTGACTCCGTCCACCAATGGGCCTTGCAGTGGGGATTTAAGTTTTCCGTCCGTAAGTGTGCTGCTGTAGTTTTTACAACTCGTAACGTCCCCGATTTGCGTTTATTTTTGGATAATCAAGCAGTACCTTTTCAAAATTCTTTAAAGTTTTTGGGCCTCCACTTTGATCGCAGAATGAATTTTAAACTTCACGTTAATACTTTGCTTGCTCATTGTGATAAACCATTAAATGTCCTTAAGTACCAAGCGGGTACTACATGGGGTGCCGACAGAAAATCTTTATTAATGGTGTATAAGTCCCTTATTCGATCGAAGCTAGACTATGGCGCACAGGTGTATGGCTTGGCATCTGATGCCACGCTGAAAGGATTGGATGTGTTGCAGAATAAATGCTTGCGAATGTGTCTTGGAGCTGTCCGGTGTACCCGTGTAGCTCGTATGGAAGTGGAGGTGAATGTGCCTCCCCTCCGTATTCGCCGTGACCACCTGGCATTATCGTATGGGTTACGAACATTAAGGAAAAGTAATATCGGCAATGTGGCCTGTACCCCCCTGTGTCAATACCACCACCTTCTGCAGGGGGTGCGTCGGCCACTTGCCGCTCGCCTCCACTTACTGACTTAGGACCTTGGTGTGGACCCCAGTGACTGTGACAAGTTGGTGCTAAAAAATATAGCGCCTTGGGAGCCACCCAGCTTTACAGTGGATGTATCATGGCTCCCAGCACCAAAGGCCAAGGCGCCGGAGGCGGAGGTCCACCACTTGTTTCGTAACATCATTGTTCGTCACTTGGGGTCCCATCAATTGTACACCGACGGCACCAAGTCGAGTGAATGTGTGGGTGTAAGTGTGTGGTCAACTGAATGTGCCCTCAGGTATCGGTTGCCGACTCATACATCTGTGTTTACTTCAGAACTTTTTGCTATTGACAAAGCCATAGACTATGCTCTCAATTCTAGGCATGACTCATTTGTCATATTTTCAGATTCAAAATCAGCCCTTCAGGCAATTGCATCTTGCACTACGGACTCTCACGAGATCCAGGGCCGCATCGTTAATAAGTTGCATTCATGCAACAAGTCATTCACACTGATCTGGGTGCCTGGTCATTGTCGTATCTACGGCAATGAGCAGGCTGACTTACTTGCAAAGTCGGCTGTAGAGCTCGAGGAGACTTGGGACGTTCCTCGTGATCTACGGTCGAGTCTCTCTCTCGGAAAGAAATCAATAAATCTTCTGTGGCAAGGTCAGTGGACCAGACTAAATATCCAACTTGTAAGCCGTACCTGGGCGACTGGGACACTGCCAACCGTCCCAGTCGCCTAGAAGAAAAAGTGTTGGCACGGTTACGGCTCAATGCCACCATTTTAACCCACATTAAACCATATATGGAAAGACGCTTCCCACCGCACTGTGACATCTGTAATGCGGTGTTATCTATCAGTCATATCATCCTGCGCTGTCGGCGATTTATTAGTGAACGTGCTTCACTTATAAATTACTACAGCGCACTAGACGTCCCCTTCACCTTTTCCACCATCCTGGGTGATGGGGACATTGTTATGACTGATAAATTGATGGCTTTCTTGAGAGAGACCGGACTGATCAGAGTGATGTGACTTTTTTACTGTGTGGTTATGGTTTTTATGAACAGTAAATATGTATATATTGTAATATTAATTAGGGTTGACAGTTGACATATTTTAAATAGTTCCTCCTCCCCCCGATCTACTTCTAATATAGATGTCCCCTACATTAAGCCAAGTTCCTCGCCTGACAGTCACCAGCTGATGAATGCAAGTGTGCAATATAGGAAGGTATTGGGCACTTGCAGTCGATGGTGGTCTGCTGGACGAGGTTCTTCACTTTTTGTACAAATTATGTAAATACATTATACTATCTTGCTTAAGTTATTCTAATTAGGGACGACAGCTGACATATATGGAGATGTTCCTGACTCGTCTGGTTCCCTTTCATATATTGATGGCCCCTATATTAGGTTGTCCCTCGACTGACAGTCACCAGGTGATGAGTGCAGGTATGTAATGTAGAAAGGCATTACATATCTGCAGTCGATGGTGTTCTCTTGGTCGAGGCTTTTTGAATATTAGTGTAGGTCTAGTTGTTTGTCTCTTAGGATTTAGTATAGGTTAGTGATTTGTCTGTTAGGTGGTTAGTTTTGGGGTCTTTAGGTTAGGTATTTTTGATTATAAGTAATATAAGGTTAAAAATATAAAAAATAAATAAAAATAATAAAAATAAAACTACAAAAATATAATAAAATAAAAATTTTTATATATATATATATATATATATATATATATATATATACGTGTGCATGAAAGTGGGTATGTTCATATGCATGGATGTGTGTATGTATGTATATATATATATATATATATATATATATATATATATATATATATATATATATATATATATATATGTTTGTATATATATGTATAAATGTGTCAATTTATATACATATATATATATATATATATATATATATAAATGTTTGTATATATATGTATATATGTGTCAATATATATACATATATATATATTTGCCTCAATGACCAGAGGCTCCGGCCTCAATGGTCGATAGGCAAAAAAAAAAAAAAAAAAAAAAAAGTTCATTCACCACAAAGCCAGTCAGGAGACAGGACGTGTGTGCTGGGCGATCCCCAGGTCCTGTCCTCCCCACTTACTGTTATTTAACTAGCGCATACCCCACTGACCGGGCTAATGTAAGGCCCGGCCTGCATTATAGGTGCAGGGAATCTTTGAACGAACGAACGATCGTTCATTCTTCTTTCCATTTACGATCCGCTCTCTCTCTCTCTCTCTCTCTCTCTCTCTCTCTCTCTCTCTCTCTCTCTTATTTTCCTCTTCCTTTCCTATTTTTCCTTTCTCATTTTCCTCTTCCTTTCCTATTTTTCCTTTCTCATTTTCCTCTTCCTTTCCTATTTTTTTCTTGTCCGTTTCACTCCATCACTTACGCTCTCCCTTACTCTCATCCTTCCCAGACACTAATCCCACTAACTTCCTCGCCTCTACTCTTTGCTCTTATCTACAGCATTCATGTAGTTACTGGCTCCCTCTAAACACTTTCATCATACCCTCCCTTGTTTCTTCCTCTTGCATTCATTTAGCATCTTCAACACTTAGATATCTTTCACAATTTACCGTTGGTATCTCCAGACGAATTTCCTCATGCTGATGGAGAAATTTTCGACTGTAGGTATTAGGTTTTGATTTAACACACTCCTTCCCCTCCCCATGTTCCATAAAATTTTTTATAAAATTGTGTGTCTGTGGCCAGAATTTAGAAAAAAAGTCGGACTGAAGTGGCTAATCTTTTAACAGTCCTTGTCATGTCTTTTTTTTTTTTTTATCCATCATCTCCACCCCCTAAATACTGATCTTTTCCAAAACATCTATCCATCTTTCTTCGATCGTTCGTACCCTCCACTTTATCAGTCCCACTCCCAGCCTCAGCATTATCATAATTCCCTTTTTTCCTCTCCCCTATCACATTCCTATTTCTCCCTCACTTCTCGGTCCTCTCTCTCTCTCTCTCTCTCTCTCTCTCTCTCTCTCTCTCTCTCTGGCGTTCTTTTCGCTCCAAAATCCCCTCCATCTCTCCTCGTAAACGCCAATTTTCCGCCCTCACATTTACTCCTTATTATCTTCGCCAAGGTTATGATTTTGCCGGCGTTTGTTTGTTTGTCTGTTTGTTTGTCTCTGTTAGGAGGATTACCAAGAAAGTTATGGACGGATTTTGATGAAATTTTGTGGAATGGTGGGTCATGGGTCAAGGAAAAAATGATTAAATTTGGGGGCGGATCCGGATCCGAATCCGGAGTATCTCGCACAATATCTCCAAAAATTCTCAATGAATTTCAATTGATCTTTGTGGAAAGGTGAGCCATGGATCAACAAAGAATTTATTAAATTTTTAGGCGAATCCGGATCCGAATCTTACATTGACGGATCAGTTAGGAAGGTTACTTAAAAAGTTACAAACGGATTTTGATGAAATATTGTGGAAGGGTGGGCCATGGGCCAAGGAAGAAATTATTAAATTTGAGGGCAGATCCGGATTCGGATCCGAAGTATCCCGCACAATAACTTCAAAGTTCTCAATGAATTTCAATGAAATTGTGTGGAAGGATGGGCCATGGACCAAGAAAGAATAAATTTTGAGGCGGATCCTGATCCTGTTCTGGATCCTTTATCCACGGATCTGGATCCGGATCCTTTTTAATGGCAGTGGCACTGACAGAAACATGCACTCTCCGAGTGCTTTCTAGTTTACTCCGTTGTTATTCAATTTTATATCCACCAGGTTGCTTTCTTTGGCTTTCTCCCTCGTCTCTCATCGCATCAGCCTATTTTTCCCTCTTCTCTCGTTCCTGCTCTTGCTTTCCATGATCTCTTGTACCCTCAGCCTATCACTTTTCCTTCTAGTTATCATGACTTCTTTCAGTTTCCTAATGTCGCCTCCCCTTCTTCATTCCATTCTATTTCGAGATTTCCTTTACCTCCGTTCTCATTCCACGCTAACTCCCACTCATCCCTTCGCATTCATTTAACCCATTCATGGTCCGGAGAACTCTAGTACCTTATTCTAATTAATGTCAGATAATTTTACTGTAATGAATTATTGCTATATAAGGCTGAGTGTCAGTACTCTCATTGGTAACCCCTTTGTGATCGAAGTAACTCGAGTATACTATTTCAGTCAAAACTAAGCAATTTTGCTCGTATGTATCTGAGACTCAGTCATAGGATCATGAGTTTTAGCTGTTTTTTTCACGTTCCTTATTTATCTGCTCCTGAATCTGTTAAGCTTCATTTTGTGGCTGCAATTCTTACCTCCCATCATCATTCTCTTTTTTTTTTTTTTCTTTTTTTTTCTCCCCTTACTTGTCGCGTTCCCACATACACTGATACACTTTATCCAAAGGTCTAATGAGAGCTTCTCAATAGATCTTGTTTTATCCTTTTACTCCCACGCTCCACCACCACCACCACCACTACCACAACCTCCTCCTCCTCCTCCTCCTCGTCGTGTCCCCTGTCTCTTTCTTCCCTTCTCCTCTCTTTTTCCTTTCACTCCTTTCCTTTTCGGGTATTCCAACTCCTCAAAGCTCACTTGCATGTCTCCTTCCCAACAATTCATATTCTTTGCTTTACTGCATTTCTGTCTTTGTATTTGACTCATACAATAGATATTTTACAACCTAATCTATAACAGACACCTAAACGACCATATGTCTCTTGTTGTTTGCTTTCGTTTGTATTACCTTGCACTCCTTACCTTATTCTGACAATACTTGTACTTTCCCTGTGCCCATACTTTTCCCATCGTACGATTACTCAGGTACGTTTCTTGTCCTCTCGACACCTCTTGCAATTAATCATCTGTTTTCCCATCTGACTTCCATTTTTATCCTTCTTCAATCTCTACCAGTATTCGTCCATCCTTATCCGTTTCACCACAAAAAAAAAAAAAAAAAAAGTACTTTATATTCTATTTTTGCATGGCCCAGACGATGGTGCTCAGCTAAAAGCAGAGTTTTCGAACTAGAGGATTTAGACATTGTTTTCAGTAATCCATTCTCTACTATATGTCTGTCTTTAGTCGAACCAAGCCGTCTGATGGCAACAAGCATCAAATAGATACGAGTTAACGGTTTGAAATGGATTAACCAATACACTACAAAAGTGAATCTTGTCAATGAACTTGCCCACCTTCAACCAACCTTCCCTCTTTGAATAGGAAGGACCTCTGGTATTGAATAGATTAGAAAGAATCCTCGTCCTCCTACCTACGGGTGACTTTACACTCCATCATCTGTCTTGCTTTCCTTCATTCTTTCCTCTTACTTCTGCCTGTGGGTGACTCTACACTGAGTAACAAGCCAAATGGTTTCCTGTACATCAGGAAACCATTCACTACGCTTGGTGGTAACCATATAACCAAATTTTTGCGCTCGGTGATTGAGTGGGTAATTTTGGCACTCCAATCGGATTGAGCCGGTGAAGGTTTATATCCAAGGAGCGGTTGGGGTTTATTGCTCACGTAATGCCACTCAGGGATGAGTAAGGCTGGTCACTCTCATTTCAAACGTCAGGACCAACTTGCCTAGCCCCGGGCTCCTACGCTTCTCATGGGGCAATGTAGGATTGGATGATGGATGGCTGGATGGATAAAAAAAATCTAGCAATTTGTCACCATGATGAGTTTCTTTTCCTTTCTTTTCTTTTCTTTTTCTTTATTTTGTCATTCACAGACTTTCTTATTCAGCTGAGGTAGGACCTGCCATAGTATACTAACAAGGCATATGGGCCTGATGGGGTCCCTCCTGTTGTTCTCAAGAACTTTGCTTCTGTGTTTACACCCTGCCTAGACAAACTCTTTCGCCTTTGTCTGTCTACTTGTACCTTTCCTTCTTGCTGGAAGTTTGCTCTCATTCAGCCAGACCCAGAGAAGGGTGACCACTCCCAACCCTCCAGCTATCGTTCAATTCCTTTAACGTCCTGTATTTCAAAAGTTTTCGAGTCAATTCTTAATAGAAAAATTTTAAAGCATCTTTCCTATCACAACCTTCTTTCTGATCGTCAGTACGGGTTCCGTCAGGGACGCTCCACTGGCGATCTTCTCACCTACCTTTCAGACTCCTGGTCATCCTCCTTTCGGGACTTTGGCGAAAGCTTTGCCATTGCACTTGACATCTCAAAGGCTTTCGATCGAGTCTGGTAAAAATCTTTAATTTCCAAACTGCCCTCCTACGGTTTCTATCCTTCTATCTGTGCCTTCATCGCTAGCTTCCTTCCTGGTCGTTCTGTAGCCGCTGTTGTAGACGGCTATCGTTCTGCTCCTAGATATATCAACAGTGGTGTTCCTCAGGGCTCTGTCCTATCACCAACTCTCTTCCTTTTATTCATCAATGATCTTCTAAGCTGTACATCTAACCCTATCCACTCATACGCTGATGACTCCACCCTTTACCTTTCCATTCGGTTCCCGCAACGCCCATCTCAACAATTACTTCAACAAACAAGGGATGAGGCTATGGCACACCTAATGTCTGACTTGATTTGTAACTCTGACTGGAGTAAAATAATGTTTTTTTTTTTTAATGCATCTAAGACTCAGTTCTTACACCTATCAACCCGACAAAATCTTCCACAGGTATACCCACTAATGTTTAATAATATTCAGCTTAATCCTGCATCATCGTTGAACATACTTGGGGTTTCATTTACTTGGGACTTATCTTGGAAAGATCATATTACATCTGTTAAAATCTGCTCCCAAGAGATTGGGTGTGCTAAGCCGACTCCGCTCTTTCTTTACCCCTGCACAATTTTTGACTCTATACAGGGGTTTTATCCGCCCCTGTGTGGAGTACAACTCTCATGTGTGGGGAGGCTCCCCACATACAGCTCTTCTCAATAGGGTGAAGTCAAAGGCTTTTCGTCTCATTAACCCGCCCCGTCCCGACAACGTATGGGTACGTCACCACGATTTGCATTTGCCAGTCCCGGCGACGTACCAGTACGTCGTGCAATTGCAAGGTACCTA
Organism: Coenobita brevimanus; assembly: GCF_032717465.1. Lineage (NCBI taxonomy): Eukaryota > Metazoa > Arthropoda > Malacostraca > Decapoda > Coenobitidae > Coenobita > Coenobita brevimanus. Next base: position 28,365,474 of record NC_136976.1, on the reverse strand, counting down.
ATTTGCACAATTTTCAATTTTCGCACGTGATTTTTCGTATGTATACACGGGACACCTTCCTCTATTCCTGTACAAGATACCAAGCAGGGACAATGCCTTACACTGCATAACCTCCCCCCTCCCCCCCTCACGCCATTGTCTTGGCAAAGGACCTGTTACCAGTGACCTGGCTAGTAAAGTTATTCAGGGCCAGAGTGATTCCCCAATCGATGACAATGTGGAGGACAATGTTTACATAGCATTAGAAGAAGAAACAGCCAGAAATAATGATCAGGTAGTGTGGCAAAAATAGGTCAGGTATGGTGATTAGTTAGTGAGTGAAACAATGCTTATAATGCCTTTATTACTGCTTGAAAACCAATATACTGTCATACTACATATACATTCGTACCAAGTAAATAAATAAATACCGTTTATGAGTGGATAAAATAGTTACCCTCCCATAGAACTCGTTTTCTTTGGTGCCAGCATGTTAGAAAACCCACTCAGGTAAGGAGGAACTCCTACCTGGATTGGGCACTTTAAACCTCAGGTGAGCGATTTCTCTATGAATTTTCGATGTTTCTCACCAAAAGCGAAGGTTTTAGCCAAAAAAAAAAAGATCGAAAATACCTCGGGACTGGGGGATGTCGGAGGTGCGGAAAACCTCGGGACGTGACGGGTTAACTCTCCTCCTCTTGCTGACTCCCTTCAACCTCTGTCTCTTCGCCGCACTGTTGCATCTTTATCTCTTTTCTATCGCTACTTTAATGGTCACTGCTCCTCTGAACTGTCTGCTTGCATTCCTCCACCTCTACGACGGGCGCGTAGCACCCGTCTGGCAGCAAACTCTCATCTCCTTTTCTGTCCAACTCTCTAATGCAAGAGTTAACCGTTACTCCCAGTCTTTCATTTATGCAACAGGTCAACTCTGGAACTGTCTCCCTCTGTCTGTATTTCCTGCTGCCTATGATCTCCAGTCTTTCAAACGCAGTGTGTCCAGGCATCTCAAAATTATCTGATCTTGAATTTGGCTCTCTATTGTATTTTGTTTTTCTCTTGGAGGGAACTGTACTGCGGGCTCATGGCCTTTGGTTCCTTCTTCCTCGCATTAAAAAAAAAAAAATGGGTTGTCTCACTCTCCCACCACTTACTCCTCTACTTACGCTTCTCTCATATTACCATGCCTTTCCATTCCAGTCATGCTTTTCCTCCCCATCCTTCATTCTTGCTCCTTTCTGATATTCTCTTCTTGCCAAGAGCTCCTAGAAGAAATTCATATAGTTAAAACCTTCCCTGTAACAAACTTCCTCGAAAGGACTACAGGTTCTCCCGCCTGTCCTTCTCCACTTCCTTAATACATCTTCCATCCCCTTCCGTTCTTCCTCCATCTCCTGCTTTGGATCATCGTTTATCCTTGTCTCATCCCTCCTTCCGTGTACAGTCTTTCTCTTACTCATATTTCTGTTCTGTCCTTCTCTCCTCCATTCCCTGTTTCTTCCACCCAATTTCTACTCCAATTCCCCCCCCCCTCTCTCTCTCTCTCTCATGCTTCATCCGTCCTTTCCTTCCCCTTTCCATCCATATCCATCCTGTTCCCTATGCTCCCCCTCTGTCTCTGTCCTTCTGTCGCTCGCCCCGCTGTCGCCCCCTCCCCTTTCTCTTTTCTACCTCTTCCCCTCCCTCCAGCGCCCACTCTTGCACATCTGCCTCATTCTTCCTTCCCACATTCTCCCCCTCCCAGTTCTTTACCTCTGCTTTCCCAATCTACATTCCTATGCCACTCCTCCCTCCTCTCTCGCGTTTCTTGCACCTCACTCACTCACTCTTACACCCGTCTACCCTGCCCTCCCATCCCTTCCCCTCAGTCATCCTCTGTTCCTTTCTCCCTCCTTCCCCCATCCTTCCATCTCCTCTGATCCTTCTTTCATTCTTTCGGTTTTCTTTCTTCCCCCCCCCTCCCTTACTCTCACTCCTTTATTCCATTCCAACAGTACATTCTTGTGTCCCTCCCCTCCCTCTCCCCTCCACTGTCACTTCCTCATCTCTTTTTTTTTTATTTCTCCCACCTCCCCTACATCACCTGCACTCCTCCACCCCTTATACCCCTGCCCCCGTCCTCGCCTCTCATTCTAGAGCACCTGCTGTGAACAACCTGAAAGCCTTGTATTATGCTTTCGGCGGACTTATAGCAGCCACAATCATCACCATCCCAATACTTCTACCGGATTACACCACACGCCTTGCAATTGGTCCTCTTACTCGTATCCTTTTACGTGTTCTTACTCGTAATTCAGGCTTCTTCTTTTTCTCATGGTGCGTTTGCTATGTTTGGTCGCGACAAGCAGTTTTGTGATGGCGCTGGTATCTTACTGACTGACTAAAAATGTAACTGCAAGTTGATAATGAAAACTTCATTGCAAACCGGTGGTAGCCTATTGATTTTACTATCTGCGTTCGTGTAGGCTAGGGATCGAAACGTAAGTCGTGGCGGATATTTAACCTGTTCAACCCACGGACTCATTGTAGATGCGAGACTAGCTCCAGGAGCCTCTCTGGCCGTTTGTTCCTCACTAACGATTTTCGGATGCCAGATCCCTCACTACCGAAAATTTTAGGGAGCTTGATGGAACCGTACCACATCACACGAAATCATCCTCCCAAACCACACAGCATACACCAGGGGCATTAACCGAAGGTTCTGAAGTTCCTGTATTTAGTACTTTGTTCATCGTTATATTTCTGTCTCCATGTGATTTTGTTCAGCTAAATCATGGGCTCCCACGGGGGAATTCCACACCCCAGGGGGTGGGGAGAATCAGACAGTGGTGGTGGTGGGGGGGGGGAGACAGCTTCCAAGAGCATTAACTGAAAGGTTCTGAAGCTCCTGCATTTAGTACTTTCTCGTTATTTTTCACTGCCCACGTGATTTTGTTCAGCTAAAATTAAATCATGGGTTATCATGGGGGAATTCTCCGGTGGGGGGGGGAAGGAGTTGGACATTCGGCTGGGGGGTGACACACTGATAAAGCCAAAATGGCCAAAGTAACGTTTCTGATGTAGCATTAGTTACAGATAATATATTTTGTGGTCAAATGCTCTATGGCTTGCAAATTGTGTATTTTAAGGGTAAGGTCAGAAGTTTGATCCTCACATAATCAGTATGCTACATGAACTAAAAAAATATCAGAAACATTAGCAAAACTTTTTAAAAAATCTCCTTAATATATACCTCTAGATATTTCTGCCACTCCTCTTTAAAATGTACTGCTAAATGAATGCGAAAACATTAGAATTAAAAAATACTTAAAATAATTCCAATAGAAGGAACATCTCCCTTACCCTTCTAATTAGTCGGGGGAGGGGGACATCAGAGTCTTTCTGATAAAAATGGGGACTGACCAGGAAGAGCCTGGGGACCTGCGAGGTAAATAATGCATTTCAAACTTCAGGTGTTACACCCTTTACCACATGAGGTCTATCCTAAGCTTAGTAAAATCGTCAGATGGTGACAAGAATAAGCTGCAAAACACTTCATGACGTTGACATTACTGACCTTAAAGCACAGAAACATTGCCATTACAGCACCTGACTCATATGTTTATTACACTTCAGACACCTCTTTTCCATTTATACATCGATAGCCTGAGAAGGGTTAATTCAGGCCATCCTTTCCCCGCGGAGTGGACCTCAAATGAACTTTTACAGTTAGAGATGAATTACGATTACGGTGAGGGTACCGTAACTTTTATACCTTACTTGAGATCTAATGTTACGTGACGAGAGGGAGGGGGCGGAGGGAGAGGGGGTGGTTGCAAGGGTGTTGACCTGGGATAATCAGTTCATTGGTGCGAACATCGAACGTTACTGGGACTTTAGCCAGAAGACAGTACCAAATTCACACAGACAGACAGATGTATAGATGGATCGATACTACACACCCAGATACTGCATTTTTCATATTTATAATAATTTACATGGGACTCCTCGGAATAATTCACTTAGTTTAATCCAGTTTGATGCATCACTTGAATAGTTATTCCAATAAGTTACCCTGATTTTGAACTTAAAAAATGATTAAGTTTTAACTGATTTGCCTATTCATGGATGAATGGAAATATAAATAAGTCCATGGAACACAGATGAGAAATGAGAACTGTCAGTTTTAGGAATGCAGATTATTTTGTTTTCAAACTGAAAACAAGTGTAACTCTTCGTTTCAGAACTCGTCAATGCACCAACCAGGAGCAATCGCTTCAGTGAACAATAGTTCCCATTGTGGTTCAGCCACACCTCGATGACTTATTAAGTTTTCAGCGATGGAGTTCACTATACTGTACATATGTTTGTATACATTTCTGAACTCCTTCATATTCCCATTATTCCATACAGTGTAATTATGTCAGCTTGTGAAAATTTGCGACACCAGCGTCATATAATGTCAGTGCCGGGACTTTGTACCACTGCAGTTCAAAGTGCCATATTACCTCAGGTATTGCTTTAATTATTTATGGCCATTAACAAGTAATCATTTGAGGGTTAGGGGATATGGAATAATGTTACGACGTATCGAAGCAACATATTATGAGGTGATTTCTCTCATGATTAATTTATGTTTTAGTGGTTTGTGGGGGCGCTCTCCAACCACTCACTCGATGTAATGCTGCTCTCGGGTGGCTGCCCTTTCCTGTCTTCCTTCCTTCTTTCCTGTTATGTCCATCTTTCCTTCTTTGTTTCCTCTTCCTTCTGTCTACGTGGGACTCTACACTGAGTGAAAAGCCAAATGGTTTCCTGTACACCAGGAAACCACTTACTATGGTGGGTGGTAACCACATGACCAATCTATGGCGCCTCGTGGTTTAGTGGGTAATTAAGGCGTTCCAACCGGATTGAGCCTGTGTTGGTTTATAGCCAAGGGGTGGTTGGGGTTTATTGCTCACATAATACCACTCAGGGATGAGTGAGGTTGGTCACTCTTATCATAAATGTTAGGGCCAACTTGCCTAGCCCCGGGCTTGTTCACTTCTCATGGTGCAACACGGGATTAGATAATGCATGTATGTATATATATTTATGTTATTATGAGATATAATCGTCTTTCAGTCGGATAATACAACCCAGAATATTATGTTTTTTTTTTTTTTTATAATTTCAGATAATCTGTTGTGCAGTACCTGGTCTGCTTAGGTAAGTACCAAGTTTATCCAGTCTATAGTTTGTTGTTTCATTCGAATGTTGGCTAACCAATTCACTTAATTTTTCATACCCATTCTATCTATACTGCAGAAACAGCTATCCCCCCCCCTCTCTCTCTCTCTCTCTCTAATTTCCTTCCTCAATCCCCCTGCCTTCCTTTCTTAACATCCCGTTATGCTTCCTTACCTCCTCCTTCCCTTCTCCCTCTTTCTTCCATCCTCGTCCTTCATTACGTCCCTCTTTCTGTCCTTCTTTACCTCCTTATCTCCGTCGATCTTTACCATCCTTTCTCTCTGCCTTGTATCCCCTTCATCCATCCTCTCTATCTTCCTCCTTCCTCTCTACTTTGTTCCTACTTTCTCTACTTCCCTCTCTCTCTCTCCCCTAAATCCTTTTCTAACGTCCTCCCTCCACCACCAAGCTTCTCATTTCTCTTCTTTGCCCCTAACTCTTCCCGCTGTTTGCCTTAAGCCACACCCATAGCTCTTCACATCCATCCTCATTCGTCCCTCTGGCTCACCGTATATTCCTCCCTTTACCCATTTCATTCTCCATCTGTCCCTCATAGCTTCCGATATTTACTTCTGGTCTCTAACCTTCTCTCTATACATCCCCAATTTTATCTCTGCGTCCTCCCTTTCTCTCTTCTTCCCTCATCCCTTTCCTCTCTCTTTTTTCCTCCCTCCCTTATTCTTTCTACTTCCATCATTCATCACCCTTTCCCTAACTCCCTCCCTTACTTCGTCTACCTCTCTTCTTCCATTCCGACTCATCCCATTTTCTCTCGCCATTCGTTGTCTGCCCACAACAACACTACTATACCTCACACCCATTCCATAGATCCCAGCTCAGTTTTATCTTGGCCTTCCATTCCGCCAAGTTATTCGACGCCTGTACTCCTCTCGTCCACCCCATTGGTTTTTTCACTTTTCACATACAACACATATGCGTTCCCCCCTTTTTCCTTTACTCATATTTACTTCATGCTGTGTTCTACATTCTTGTCGTTCTCTGCCTTTCCAGTTATTCATAGTTTTTTTCTTCACCTTGTGCTTCCTCCCTTTCAGCTCATGTTTTCCACATTTTCGTATGCTTACATTTTTCGTTATTTTTGGTATTATACAGGATGTTGCTTTATGCGTATTTTCCTCCCACTATTCCCTTTGTTTCATGTACTCGTGTAAAATCCTCCTTTCTTGTCTTCCCATCTCTCCGTTATTCACTTTTTTTTTCAAAGTCGTATCCAATCATCCATGCGCCTCTTTCTCCCTATCTCCTCACTTTTTCTCTTTTCTATCTCATTTTTTTAAAATACAAGTATCTGCCTGTTTTCATCTTTCAACCTCTTCTTTTTTTTTACCTTTTGTGCGCTTCTCTGTCTCTTTCCCATTTATTATGTTTACTTTACCTTTTTTTTTTTTTTACTCCATTCTATTTCTCCGTTTTTCCAAAGGTCTCTTTTCTTTTTTGCTGTTTTCACTAGGCCTCCATTTCCGAGTTTTGACTTTGTATTGTCAGCCAGTTGAAAGGGCAGGATGCGAATGGCAGGAAGGCTTTGACAAAGCTACCCCAAACCCATGAACACTCTCTCTCTCTCTCTCTCTCTCTCTCTCTCTCTCTCTCTCTCTCTCTCTCTCTCTCTCTCTCTCTCACTCCGTTACCTCCGACTGTCTCCTCCCCAATTAGCTGCTGTACACATTGGCAGTCCATCTGTAGTCACTTCTGTCCCAGCACATACTACCATACATACACAGCCATTTCTTCTACCCCAGTTCTGTTTTGCTTGATTCGTAAGTGTTCCGCTTATCTTTTCGGGGTTTCAGGTTGGAGATAAACCCAGACTGTGGATTTGTCAGTACATTTTTTTCCAGTCGTAGGCAGATTTAGTGAAAAAAAAAATGAAGTGCGAAGGAGAACGGGAGTTGTGTAGGAGATGGCTGATCGAGTTGAGCAGAGGATGTTGCGATGCTTTGGGCATATGGAGAGAATGGATGATGAGCGATTGGTGAAAAAGTTAACTGGATTGGATGTGAGAGGTGAAAGGCTGAGAGGAAGACCACGAATAGGATGGATGGACAGTGAGAAGAGAGCGTTGGATGCGAGAGAGATGTCTGTTGAGCACGGAAGAGTGGCTGGGCATGATAGGAATGATTGGAGAGATATTGTGAATGAATAAATGATGACACAGCCCTGAGGGAATATTCTCCCTCATTTGGTCTAATCAGCTGATCAGGTCAGGTACGGGTAAGGGGATGGGTCCATCATGATGTGGCAGGGGTAAACCAACTTTGCTGTCAGGCCCTCCTGCGGATGTCGCTGACTGCACTGCGCAGTTGACCTTCGTGTGGTGTGGTGCGGTGAGGATCTGTCCCCTTTCCCGTTGCGGCTAAGATGGGACTTAATGTGTGTGTGTGGATGAGTAAATTGAGAGTGTGTCGTCCTGTCTCGGCTACCTCCCTTTCTTTGGGGGAAGCAGCCCAGGTATATAGTATACAGATAGACGATGTTAACTTGAAAGGTTTTATGAAAGAAGACTGAGTTTGATGTTGTTCCTGATTATAAAAGTATATTTTGCTGAACTAGGCCAGATTGTGCAAAACAACGTCTGACTGTTTCTCGAAACCTTACGAGGAACATTTTCTTTCTTTGTTATTTGCAGCGCTCCCCGATACTTCTAATTTGTTATTTCCCAGGCGACAGCAGTGCTGTATTAACACTATTATCTTAGCGAGCGTAGTGAAGATTATAACCTGAATTCGCCCCGTTGTAATGAAACAAGTTCCGAGAACATCCGAAAATATTCCTATGGGCCTCTTTTTTTTTTTTTCTTTCTTTTTTTTTTTGCATAGGTTTCTCTGAACTAAATAATTATAACTCACTGGAGCTCAGTATCGTATAGCATACAGGTATATTAATGCCACGGACTCGGATGATTTGTACGTCTAAATAAGATGGTATTTGTGAAATAACTATAGTTTGGTTGGTCTAGTGATTAGTTTTATTGCTGTTCCTTTGGCTGACTTCAAATCCCAGAGCTTATATTATCTGATGGCCCATCAAAACCAGCTTTTAACGTTTTCAGTACGACGACGAATATTCTGCCTTTACTTTTTCTGCCATCAGATGATTAACTTTAACATGGGGGAGACATTTCCAATTTAAAAACTTGGATGCAACATTATTTAATCCCTTCACCACAAGAAATGTCCCTTAAATTCAGTATCTTAATATCAGGATGAGTTAGCAAAAATATATGAAAAACACACACACACACACACACACACACACACACACACACACACACACACACACACACACACACACACACACACACACTCATCATCATCATCAACCCATAAATTACGGCATTTGGAAATCCCGACCATTCCGCGATGTCTATCTATTTATTGCCAGACGCCTTAATCCCTTATACGGGGTGGCCACAAACAGATCGCCTCCACGTCATCCTGTCCCCCGCCATCTCACTGCCCTGCTCCCAATTCACACCCCCTCTCTCATATACCTCTCCACTCCATCCCTCCATCTCATCCTTGGCCTTCCCCTCCCTCTCTCCTCCACCACCTCACTCACATACACTCGCCTCGTCAGTCTTTCACTCTCCACCCTCTCCACATGGCCAAACCACCTCAGTGTGCTTCTCCTAATGCTTCCTACCACATCCACATCCACACCACAACGCTCCTTCACATCCTCATTTGTCAGTCTGTCTCTCCATGTGACTGCACAGGCTCCTCTCAAATAACTCATTTCCACTGCTCTCACTCTTGACTTGTGTCCCACCAACAACGTCCAAGCTTCACTTCCATATGTCAGAGATGGTATCACAATACCGTCATGTAATAATTTTTCACTTCCATGCTCACGTCCCTGTTTCTTATCACTGCCTTCAAGGAACCAGCAACCTTTCTTCCTTGTTGTACCCTTTCAAGCACTTCACCCTCCAAACTTCCATCCTTACTCATCACACTCCCCAAGTACTTAAACGTACTCACATTTTCCATTTCCTCATCATCCAGCCTCACTGTACATTCATTGACTTCACCTTTCTCGAAGACCATAACTTTACTCTTCCCTACATTCACCTTTAGAGTCCGTTTCTTGCACACTCTCCCAAACTCATTCACCAAGCCTTGCAGCTCCCCTTCGTCTTCGCTTAACAACACAGTATCATCTGCAAACAATAGTACAGGGAGTTTTCAAACACTGCCCTCTCTCATTAGGGCCACTCCAACATCCACTGCCCTACCTTGTATCTCTTTTATAACCCCATCCATATAGAGATTGAACAACCATGGGGACATGACACATCTCTGTTCCAACCCAACCTTCAAATAGAAAAAGTCACTCAGTTCACTACCCACATGCAATGCAGCCTTAGCACCCTCATACATACTTTTCACAACATTCAGCAACTTCCCATCTACTCCATATATTCTTAATACTTTCCACAATTCGTCTCTATCCACCCTGTCATATGCTTTCTCCAAATCCGTGAAGGCCGCATACAACTTCTTTCCCTTCTCTAGACTCTTTTCCTCTAAAGATCTAAGAATGAACAGCTGATCTATACAACCTCTTTCCTTCCTAAAACCTCCCTTTTCTTCTCCAACTAATTCCTCTGTTATTTCCCTAACTCTGTCAATAAGTATCCTGCCGTATACTTTACCTTTTACACTAAGAAGACAAATGTCCCTCTGATTACCACACACTTCTTTTTCCTCATTCCCTTTGTACAGGGGAATAATGATACCTGACTTCCAATCATCCGGGACTCTACCTTCCTCCCAGGCCAATCTGCACATCTTCCACGTCCATTCTACTACTATCTCTCCCCCATGCTTCAGCATTTCACCTCACATTCCATCAATTCCTGGGGCTTTCCCCATTTTGACTTTCTTCAGTGCTTCCATAACTTCCATCCTACTGATTTCTTCCTGTCTTCTCACCTCCCTCCTTCTCCCAGCCATTCCCCAGCCACTTATACTCGCATTACTTTCATTCTCTATGTTCAACAATTCATTAAAGTGTTCTCTCCATTTGCCCACTTTTTCTCCCTTCTCAACTAGTTCAGTAATCTACCATTTTTATCAGTCACTCCCCTACTAACTTCAATGCCACCCTGTCTGACTCTTTTTACTTCTTTCCAGAACATTTTCTTACATTCCCTCCAGTTGACACTCAAATTTCTTCCAAATTCCTCATCCACTCTTTTCCTACTCTCTCTTACTAATCTTTTCACCTGTCTCTTCCTTTCTACATATATCTCTCTCTTCCGTCTCTTAACTTCTTCCACGCCCCTGTTTCTCATCCATTAATTATATGCTATCTTCTTTTGTGCCACAGCCTGTTTCACCTCTTCATTCTACCATGCTGCTCCTTGCACCACCTTTTGTCTTCTCTTCACCCCACACACCACCTCACATGCTGCATGTATTTCGTCTGTGAATATCTTGCACACACCTTCCACGTCCCCCATCTGCTCCAATTCATATTTATCCAATCGTTCCTCCACTTCTTTCTTATATTCTGCCTTTTTCTCATCTTCTAACCTTTCCACTCTCCTTACATCTACTCTTTCCTCCCATCCTTGCCTTCTTCTATTTCTCCATTTTACTTGGACCTTGATTCTGACCACCATTTGGTGGTGGTCAGAAAGTCCACTCCCCCAACCTCTATATGCTCTTGCATCCATTACACATCTTCGCATCCTTTCATCCACACACACATAATCAATCATTGCCTTCCTTTCATTCAGTTCACCATCCCCCATTCTCATCACTCACCATGTATACCTGTGGATCATCTTGTGCCTGAAGAGGGTATTGGTTATCACCAACCCCCTCCCAGCACAAATGTCCACTAAAGCACTGCCATTCTCATCTGTCTCAGCAGGCACACCCACTCACCAACTACTCCATCTACCTTCACATTCCCTACTTTACCATTCATATCACCAGTCAAAAACACTCTCTCATTCCTTTCAAACTTTTCCATGCACACTTCCACATTTGTCCAGAAGTCATCTCTCACTCTGCTTGCACGATCTTGCGTTGGCACATACACGCACACAATCACCCACATTTGTAGTCCAACTTTCAGTCTTACCCACACAATACTTGAATCAACTGATCCATACTCTCTTATATTCTCCTTCCATCTGTTACCACAATACACACTCCTTCTTTTGCCCTCTCATTCTCACCTACTCCTACAATACCCCAACCATACTCGCATTCTCTCACACTCTCACCTCGCCATTGAGTTTCAGTTAATCCACATACATCCACTTACGCACCCTCAAGCACCTGGACAATCTCTTGTCTCTTTCACCTCATCATTTACACCCCTTACATTCCAGGTCGCCATCCGTATCATGTCCTTTGTACGGTCCTTAGTCCTCATCTTTTGGTCAGTGCTGGTCCGAGGCTTTTTGTTCGTGTTTTTAGTTAGTTGTTTTCCGGGGAGGGGCACTATCCCTCCGCCAACCCACTTGCTGTCACGTAAGGAACACGTGTCGGTTGGTTATAAGGTTACCACCCATTCCGTGATGTGAAGGACAAAAAAAAAAAAATCAAGGAACGTCAGAAACCAGTATTACTTCCTGGATACAAAAGATGACATGTATGTCTATTATAATGTCAACATTAATCGTAGTTTGGTTATTATGCAATTAAGCTCAAGGGTTGTTGTCCAGTCAGAAATTTTATATCCATAACAGACATTTTTTTTATCATGATAAGATGAAAGGTTGCATTTTAATGTATAAATATACCAATTTCAGATTAACATCTGCATGAACGTAGTCAGGGTAAGTGTTTTAAGATTCAATATTGAGAGGGGACTGCATTAAAAATACAGCATGAAGTAGTGGGGAGAATGAATGGGGACAGTTTCTGAAAAAAAAAAAAAAAAAAGCTCCAGATGCCACCACATGATCAATATCAATTAGTCGCCTAAGCAGTGTTCAAATTTTCTTTTTTAATTCAGTTAATTTATCCTTTTGTCACAGTTTTCTTGTTAATCCGATGAAGTATTTTGTACAGTGTTCCATTCTTTAATTAAACTTGGGATAGGGTTTTTGAATTGGGGGTGATATATATAGTCCTTCATTAACCCCTCACAGGCTTACTCTTTATCAGCTATTACCCACGCTCTGACCCTCACCCCTAATCTCATCCTCTTCCTTGGGACTTAAGCCTCCTCATCCCTCTTAATCTTGCCCATTCGTCATCCCTGATCTTTTCCTTCTCTCCATACTGTAATCCACGATCACATTCTGACCCCTTACCTCTGCTTCCTCCTGATTATGTGCGAACAAAACCATGTGCCTTGATAAATCACAGTTAGGCTAACTGGCTGCAGGTTAACCCCAACACAGGGGAGGATAGGAGTCTCACCACACGCCCTTCTCGTAGTTTAATTTTCCCACTTGATGGATTCTGATAAAATGTTTTCGGTCTAGCTTTGATGCCTGTGCAGCCAAATCAACTTTTGTTACAGTGGGTTTGTAATTAATTTGCGGCCCATTGAGAGTGACATATCCCCGCAAACATCACATTCATTTGTAGGGAATTAGAGACTGGTAGTCATTTCAGTGGCATCCGTATTTTCCAGGTTTTGTCAGTATTTTTTTTTTAATTAGCGTTGCCTGTATTGTGTGAAGTATACTAAACCCTGACTATTAGGTACTGTACTGTACGTTTAACATATACCAACAAATGTATATAACTTTCCATTTCTGAATAATTTAAAGGAACTGAAAGTTGCGTAAGTACATGTCGTAAATTAGACATTTTATACAGATAATAATACCCTATGAATGTGACAATGTTCATAGAGTATACTTATACAGTGTCAGGGCATCAGTCCCACTCCGGGTTAACCATATGTAATGGCTTAGTGCTGTACATTTGATTATGATACCCTATTTCACAATTTTTGTGGGCTGGTTTGGTGTTTTGTGTATAAGAAGACTAAGTTCGAAAGTAAATGTAGATGAGAGTAAGGCGATGGGTGTTAGGAGAGATGGTGCCTTGTAACGTGATGTGTTGAACAATGGCAAGAGACTAGAAGCGCTGCAAGACATTGTATTCCAAGAGGCAATGACAAAAAAGAGAGGTCACTTGGAGAAGAAAATGGAAAGAAGTTCTTAACGCTAATTATGTACTGTGAATGAAGACTGTAATTCAGTAGGAATGAATGATGTTTTGTGTCCAAGTCGACATTTGGTTGTAAGGTTTGGGTATGGTGTGAGTACGCAAAATCAAGACTGAGCAGGTCAAAAAGGAATATGAACACAGCGATTAGTGGACGATGTGTAGTAAATAATGAAGTCGTTCGATAGAATGGTAGAGGAGAGTGTACCAGGAGAGTGTACCCAGATGGTATAGCGAAGAAAGGCAAGTGATACAAATTAAGACGTGAAAAAAAAAGTGGATATAAGTAAGTCTGAGGGGTTGAATGCAATGAGGAAAAAAAAAAGAAAGGATGGATATAGTTGATTAATGAGAGAATAAGCAGGGTATGGAAGGTGTGGCACGTGTATAACCGGGCGACTCCACTGCCAGGTTATGCAGACTTTCCTCATCTCTTACTCTATCCTCTTCAGAAGGAGAATGATGGACCGCAGAAAAAAGGCAGTTTTAGTCTGTGGTTCATAGGGTTCAGGTTTCTGACGAACTTGGGGCCACAACTAGTATACCATAGAAGTTGAGAAAAAAATATAAAAAGAGGTAGGTCAAGTTTGTATGGAGATGAACTTAACAAGAGTTCCATCCCCTTAGTAATCTTAAGATCCAACAGAATCATTATTATCCCACTGGCACTGCGATGCATAAATAGTGTGTGGAATGTTTGACCTGTGATGTGAAACTGGAAATTTCGAAGGCTTAAATGACACTAGAATAATTATGTGGCCCAATTTACTGAGCACGCTGTTGAATGTTCTCCTGGTCTGAAATTTCATGCTCCAAAAAAATGTCTGAATTCATCACATCCTTTAAATTTCTGGGAAATACTTATATGATGATGGTGATGATGGTGCCAGTGACTAGTACTGTGCAAAACCAAGCACCTTTTATTCAAAGTTCACATGACTGCAACTCAGGATGTCAGAAAAAGTGCATCGAATTATGAGGGTATTAGCCGCTGGTAATTACTTGTCACAATGGGCGAATTATGCAGGACACATCCCTATTTTTATCGGATATTACGGTTACTCTGTAAAGCCTATGAGGATTCTGTCAAAATTAACATTTTTATCTCTGGCTCAAATGTTTTGCAGATCCCTTCGGTCCAGTGATGTTCTTCCCGCCCGCATTTCATTTGGGATGAAAATCCAATTTCCAATTATTTCATCTGGGAGCCAAAATATTGTTACTAAATTAACCTAACGTCAATCAGTCATATGTTTGCAAACTATTATTCAAAATGGTTATGACGTGACCTAGTTAATTATAAGGTTTTAAGATAATGTATTTTAATTCGGCGCCCACTACTCTATTTTAACTCAGCGCCCATATGAGTTTAATTTGGCTCCCATATTTTTTTTCCGTCAAATGAAATGTCAGTGCGCCCAAAAAGAGTGCACCCCCCCCTCTCTGTCTCTGTCTCTATCTCTGTCTCTGTCTGTCTGTCTGTCTGTCTGTCTGTCTGTCTCTCTCTCTCTCTCTCTCTCTCTCTCTCTCTCTCTCTCTCTCTCTCTCTCTCTCTCTCTCTCTCTCTCTCTCTCTCTCTCTCTCTCTCTCTCAAATTTGAGATGTTTTGCAGTTTAAGATAGGTTTTATAATATTGAAATCGCTAGAAATATCCTTCATTAACCCTTCTCTACTAAAAGTTGAATACTTGTAGAATCAGCTGGTTATGGCAAGAATAAAATCATTGTGTACTTTAGATGTGAAAGGGAAAACTGAAATTTTTATAACAGAAACATAGTAGCAAAAATATAGAGCAGGCGAGTGGTTAACTTCTTCAATCCATTGACATTTTTTCTAACAGCTAAATCCAGACTATTTTTTTCACCTTAGGGAAGGGTTTTGGAAGTGGAGCAACTTCTATACCTTCGATTTCACATATTCCTTCACTGAAAGAGAGCCCTCCAAATCTAAATGAATCGTTTTTAGGTAACAAGAACATACCAATCAGTGAAGTGTGCTTTGTGAGTGCGTGACGAGTGAACGAGCGCCATGTTATCACAATTTCCCTCTGATATAAAATTATAGGCAGAATCTCCGATATTTAATTGCCAGAGCTGATGCCAAAAACACAGTGTTACGATGGAAAATAGTTTTTAATTTGATTTCGTGATTGAGGCGTTCACCGATTAGAGTCGAAAACTTCCTTGGAAAGCTTGGGATTCCAAAGGGTTCCTACGCCTTTATGGGTGTGTTTTGTGGGTTAAAAAATATATATATTTAATGAATATATCACAAGTAGCAAGAATTTTAACTCTGCTTCACATAGGAATAAAGTTATTATCTTCTCCTTACCGTGACGGTCGGGTCGGGTCGGGCTGGGCCGTTAAACGTAACAAAGAAAACATCAGTAGGTTAAAATATACTCCGGCAGATAAAGCATTACTTGTGTACAAAGAAACAGGTAAATGTTGCATTAATTAGCTCCTGGTTTAACTGAAAGCCATATATGAATTCTGGCTGTTACTGGAGCAGATCAAAATAATCGTGGCAGCTTTTGAAAGGCGAGACAGCTCTGATATTCCAACTAGCTTATTTGCTTGAGAAAAACACTGATTTTCATTATAAACTTAACACATTTTGAGTGATTTGATCCCTTCAGTTTCTTAAAAAAAAAAAAAGTATTCGTTCACTTAGCTTTATTCTTCGCATTGCCACTGAACTAAGAGAGAGAGAGAGAGAGAGAGAGAGAGAGAGAGAGAGAGAGAGAGAGAGCAACAAAGTGGGTGAGGCCTCAACAGGTTGTGACGCAAATGACGCTGGCGGACGCAGTTACAAGAGGCAGGGAGCGGAGACATTTGTTGATGACAGCATGACAGAGCCAGGTGGGGAGAACAGATCATCAGGTAGGCGCAAGAGAGAGACTGGGAGATGGAATATTTCTGGTGGAGAGACTAATCTTTGAGGTGGAGATTTGTTGTAGGTGGAGAACTTTTACTGAGGGTGGAGGAACTTTTACATTAGGTAGAGGGTCCTTTACTGAGGGTGGAGGGACTTTCATTGTACCTGGAAGGAGTGTTACTGAAGAAAAAGAAACATTCATTGAAATTGGAAAGAGTCTTAGTCTAGGTGAAGGAACTTTTCTGGCAGGTGTGAAGACTCTTATTGTACCTGGAGTGTGTTACTGAAGGTGCAGAGAATCACTGTATGCGTAGGAACAAATATTTTAATTGAAGAGACCACTGGAGGGCAGACAAGAACGTTTGGAGAAATCTGTTGACGACTGTATAACGAAACAATGCAGGGGGAAACAGAGCCTCAAAGAAACAGAAAGGAAACACTGCACGATAACACACTGTAGGTTGAGAGACTTTAATTGTTAGTGGGTGGTATCCGTACTTCCAAAATTACTTTGACTATAAATGGAGACCTTCTTAAGGTAGGTGTAATACATCCATTGTAAATGCAGGGATTTTTATTGTAGCTGAAGATAGTTAACAATTAGGAGAGAGAGAGAGAGAGAGAGAGAGAGAGAGAGAGAGAAGGAGAAGAAGGAGGGGATGGTGGTGGTAGAGACGGGAATGACAGAGAAGAGAAAGAAAATGAAAGAACAGGAGGAGTAAGACATGAATAACAAAGGATTGTAAAAAAAAACAAAAAAAAAAACAAAAAGAGGGAACGACGCAAGAAGTGACCCGGGAGGGGGAAGAAGAAGAGAGGGAGAAAGAGGAGCAGGACGGGGGAAAGGAAGGTGGCCGCAATGACAGAGAGGAAGAGGAAGACGTTAGAGAAAGAGGAGGAGGAGGAGGAGGAAGTTTCTGGGGACAGGAGGAAGAGAAAGAGGGACAGACGGAGGCTGAAGAAGAAGACGAGAAGGAGAAAGTGTCGGAAACAGCGACAGAGGATAACAGAGAGGAGAGGAAGAAAGGAGGAAGACACGAATGCAGTTACAGAAAGGAGAAGGAGGAAGAGAGAGGAAGAGGCGGAAACAATGACACAGAGGAAGAGAGAGAGAAACAGAAAGGGGAGGAAGAGCGAGAAAGAGATGGGAGTATTAATGCAAAGGTAGAGGAGAACAGAAAGGAGGATGATGATAATGATGATGAGGAGGAGATAGAGTGAGAAAGAGACGGAAGCAATGACGGAAAGAGAGAGAGAGAGAGAGAGAGAGAGAGAGAGAGAGAGAGAGAGAGAGACGGAAAAGAAAGGGCAGGAAAGAAAAAAAAAACAGGAACACATAAAATCACTATAGAAAGTAAGACAGAAAACAAGTAGGACGGAAGAAAGCAACAACAATTTACCAAGAAAACGTACAAAAACAGGAATGACGAAAACTAGGACGATGAATACAAACCAGGAAGAGATACAAAAGCAGTAAAAATAGAGACAGGAAGATATCGGAGAGGAAGAGACACGAGTGCTGACAGAGAACTAATGAGTGGAGATCAAGGAGGATGACACGCTTCTCAGAGGAAATCTTTCTGTTGGAGTGCCATTGATCTCTCTCTCTCTCTCTCTCTCTCAGTACTTTAGTAAATCTCACATATTCTTTATTCTACTTTTTTCGTTTTTTTTAGCACTTTAGATGTATTTATGTCATTCTTGACGTGAGTTCTCGTAAATGTGTTCCCCTCCCTTCACCCCTCTGTGTCTCCCTTCTATGTGCATCATCCGTCTCATCCATCCCTACCAGTCCTCTCTCACACTCTCTTCTCCTCGCACCTTCCATCTCCCCTGTTTCATGATTCTCATCCTCTCCTTAAGTCTTAGTTTCTTTCATATTTCGCCTTCTTTGCTAATTCCACTTTTATTACTGTGTATCCTATCTCACCCTCGCATCTCCTCTAATCCGTCAGTGTTTTTGCTTCTGAATTTCTCCTGTTTTTCCTCCCATTTTCCCTTTATTTGCTGTTTCCCTCCTCCGCATGCCCATCGTGTTCCTTTTCATCGTGTTCCTTTTCATATTTTTCTCTGTTTTCTTATTCTTGCATATTCTTTTCATCTAGAGCTTCTCTCGCACATCCCTTTCAACTGCTGCTTCTCCCCTCCAGCCCTCCCCACCATTTCTCCTTTACCTCCTCGCTTTCACGACACTCGTCTTCTTTACTGCTTTAAAACTTTGGTTCAGTCTTATTATTTATGTTCTCACAAGTTTTATTTAGTTTAGTGTATTCCTGTCTCTCCCTCCATACCAGCTTCTCCGTTCTCCATACGTTCTTATTGCTATAAAATTCTCTCTATTCATCTTAGGTCCCCACAGATTCCCTTCATATACTGTCCCCACCTCTCCATATTTTCTTTATCCTTCTCTAAGCCGTTTTAAATCTTCTCTCTCTCTCTCTCTCTCTCTCTCTCTCTCTCTCTCTCTCTCTCTCTCTCTCTCTCTCTCTCTCTCTCTCTCTCTCTCTCTCTCTCTCTCCATTCTATATTGTACCATCCACTCACTTGATGTAGTGCTGCTCTCGGGTGTCTGCCCTTTCCTCTCCTTCATCCTTCTTTCCATCCATCCTCTTCTGTCTTTCTTTCTTTCGTTCTTTCTTCTTTCTTCTGTCTGCGGGTGACTTTACACTCCCTCTTGTGTCTTTCTTTCCTTCATTCTTTCCTCTTCCTTCTGCTTGTGGGTGACTCTACACTGAGTGGCAAGCCAAATGGTTTCCTGTACACCAGGAAACCATTTACTACGCTGGGTGGTAACCATATAACCAAATTTTGGCTCCTGGTGGTTTAGTGGGTAATAAAGGTGCTCCAATCGGACTGAGCCGGTGAAGGTTTATATCCAAGGGATGGTTGGGGTTTATTGGTCACGTAATGCCACTCAGGGATGAGTGAGGCTGGTCACTGTCATCTTAAATGCCAGGACCAACTTTCCTAGCCCCGGGCTCCTACGCTTCTCATGGGGCAACGTAGGATTAGATGATGGATGGATGGATGGATGGATCTCACTATCACTTCTACTAACTCTTCTCATTTCACTACATTATCGCACACCTGTCGTCATCTTTGTCTCATCTCTTTTCAGGATCTTTGTTTCAGTTCACACTCCCAATCCCCCCCCCCCTTTTTTTGTCACTTTTTTGTTCTCTTTCACCCTGTCTATCTCAATTCCCTTTTGTTTCGCATATTAGTTTTTCTCTCCCGTCTTCCTACTTTCTCTACTTGATATTCATTTCACTCCTTGAAACCCTGTTTCCTGTAATTTATTGTTTTTCAATTTCGTCCCCCTCTTGGCACTCCCATCCCAGTACAGTTTCTACATTCAAACTGTTATGACTTACGCTCACATATATAAAATTGTTTGATGTTAGCTGGACTAGAATGTAAGAGTTTTCTTAGTCATGAATGGGTTAAGAATTCATACCCTCCTCCTCATACTCCTTCAGTCATACCCCTCCCCCTCTCCCTCCTCCTTCATTCATCCCCTCTTCTCCTCATCCTATTCGTCCTTTCATCATATCTTCTTGTCATCGTCCTTTAACACCTTTATCACTTGGGAGCTCACTGAAATTGAACAACAGAATCTAGCAGTAGCAACAATATAAAACAGAAATATGTCTCCTTGCTGTAAGGGGTTAGCCACTTCACTACGATGACGTCAAGTAATCCGGATTTCCCCAAGCGATTTCATTTGCGTCAGGAAGAACAAGTTGATAAAAGATAACTCTAACAACTCAAACTCGAAAAGTCTGTGAAATCATCCTTTAATGGCAAAGATTAAACTTAAAAGATCGTCCACGTCATGATGAAAACGAACTCCTTCGCTACCTCTATATTTTCTTCGATATGCTTGCTACTACCAGACAGCCATATTCAGGTACTAAGTGCCTTTTTGAACTGCAGTAGGTAATTATATCATTCACTTATTCCTTTACTACATGAGGTCTTCCCAGAGCTAAATATAAATGATTGTCAGTGGAAGAACAACAGAAAAACATCGTTCTCATACTGTTGGGGTTTCTGTATAGGATCCTGAGAATGTAAGTATTATCGTCATTAACCGTTTCATGACTAGGACAGTTGTAGTATTATTTTCCAGCAGAGTGAGTTGAGGGAACCTGAGTGTTAAGTATTCACTCCCCCAGCAATAAATTCATTGTTCGCCAATAAGTTTTCCATTAAGCGTTGAGGGAGGTTGTATGCGCGTTATATATCGTGGTTGGTACGTCTTACTGTGCATGCCGTGGAAGTGGTATTGCTTCCAATAAATTCTTGAAGCGAAATGATTTACTGGTAGTGAGGTATGATGTGGAAGCAATGAGAAATTCTTGAGTTGAAAAATATTTGGGGGAGAGACGAAGTTAATTAAATACTCCATAAATATATGCATATTCGCGGTAAACTGAGAGATGCTTGCAGTGGTGTAAACAGAAAATGTTCTTTCCACACATTCATTTTACTGAAAACGTTCGTCTGTATTGATCTGACAAAGCTAGACCCGCGAAAACTAAAAATAAAAAGATAAACTCAAAAATAGCACACTCAGAACTCATACCATGTGCAAATTACTGTTGGCTGAAGGGAAATACACCTAAACTCTTTAAAGATGGAGGACGAAGTACGAGTATACTAGACATATTATTTTAATGCTAACACTGAATGTAATCCTTCCTACAGGATGACATCATTATTATATTACTGCTGCCGCAAGATGATTTTTTTTTTTTTTTTTTATTCAAATTATGGAGTCCTTTCATACTGACGTGTTTGGAAACAATCGCAATGAAGCCATTCACAAAGAATGGTCTCTAATAAGTTCAGTGAAAGTGACGGTACAAAAATTACAGATACCGGTACATTTTATAGATAGATAGATAGACAAATATGTTTATGTATATATATATATATATATATATATATATATATATATATATATATATATATATATATATATATATATATATATATCTATAACTGTCTATCTATCTATCTATCTATCTATCTATCTATATGCCACCACTATGAAAAGGTTAATGAACATTTTATTATTTGTCCATCTTATCTTGGCGGAATTGTTTATCCCTTTGCTGCTTATTTCTCTTTCCTCTGTGACAGTTTGAAACTGCGGCTGTTCTACATCCATTCCATATTACTTCTTGAATAACACCACAGTCTATTTACACACTAGTTACAACTCACAATTCACTATGGATAAATAATAATTTTAGGCCAGGTTAAAGTAGACATGCACAGTTAAAATGCGGCACAGACACCTGCAGACCACAACATTCAAGTATTCTTAAAGTTAAACCTGTAAATTTAAATGGGACACAGACAGGGGCAGATCACATTTTCCCAATACCTTTACACCATCAGTAATAAATGGGGCCAGGTAGAGAAGGATCACAACATCGCAGTATTCTAGTAACCATTTTAAATTAGGAGACAAGGAGATCATAAAATCCCAATACCATCTCACTTGCAAGTATAAGTGTGGCACAGATAGAGGCAAATAAAAACAAATAGTATCCGTAAAGTAGCAGTTATAAATGGAACACAGAAAGAGCCACATCACAACATTCCAGCGTTCTTATAACAGCGAGTATAATGAAGGCACATGCAGTGCCAAATCAAAGCATTTTAGTACCACTGACAGTGAAAATGGAGCACAAATACAGGCAAGTCGAAGCATTACGATAGCTTTATGCCAAGACATGTACGTAAAGCACAGATAAAGGCACATCAAGGCAATCCTGTACCATTAAACCAGCGGTATAAATGGAACAGACAGACGAAGCATTGCACAAGTGTCCCAATGCCTGCAGATAAAAAAAAAAGTACTAAATGGCTACTAATTATGCAAATGAAAACGACGCAATGTTTAATGCGATCATCTCAACTTTCACACCTGCTGGCAATATTGAAACGAAGATAGAGCCGAATATATGCATCTTAATACCTCACCCACACCACGGGTAGGTGAGACAAAACAAACCAGCCCACTTTAGCATGTAAGAAGTAAACACAGATACGGGCATTTCAGGACATCTCATTCCTCTCATACAAGCTACTATTAATGCATACAAAGCCAAGAAATTAGTATATTCTGATTATCGCTATTGCATATTAGTGCACTCCACTTCATTAAGAGTCAAGACAAAGAAATCAGTGCACACTAATTTTTCCACACGGGCAAATCATGACACACCACCAAATTAACGCATTTTAATTTCCTTACACTGCCAGCAAAATAATTGTCTCACATTAGTATTGCAGGAGACACACTAATTCCCTATTACCCAGAGCAAATCAGTGTATTTTGATTCCTTTATACCATCAGCAAATTAGGGCATTGTAAATCTCTCACACTACAATCCAATGAGTTTATTAGTTAGCCTACTTCACACACCAGAAATTTAGGTCATCATTCCTTCATACCAATGGCATATTAGGGTATTGGAATTACCTCACACAAGCAAAAAATGATGAGTCCATGGGATGAATCAGCCCATCTAGTACCATTACGAAGTAAACATGAGACACAAATAGAGGCCAATCCGCTCATCTTAATTCTCACGCATAACAACTAATAGTAGGGCACAAACAGCGTTTAGTAATACAACCGAATACCTCCCCTGAACACCTCATTTTGCACTCCTCAGAGAGAATAATTATCTGGTGTCTGCGCCTCCTGCCAGTACAAAGGCCTGGGAGAGGGACTCGACACCCCCCTGACGCAAGCCAGATAACAAGACGGCCCTCAGGCACGCAGGTAGAAGGCCAGGCATTCAGTTGAGCAGGCAGACAGGCAGGCATTCAGGTGAGCAGGCAGACAGGCTGGCATTCAGGTGTAAGGGTTGCAGTGAGGTAAATATACGGTTAGGTATTCAGACAGGCTGGCAGGAGGGTAAATGAAAACTAAATTAGTGTATTTAGCTCTTGCAGCAGCTCGAGCATTTGGGAAGCTTATTGAAACTAACCTTTGAAGATTTTGTCCAACTAGGAGAACTCATAAAAATATAAAAAATCTCGGAGCAATCCTTTTTTTTTTCTCTATCTATCTATTCTATCTATTGCCAGACGCCTCAATCCCGTTTGGGGTGGCCACAAACAAATTGCCTCCACGTCGCCCTGTCCACCGCCGTTTCACTGCCCTGCTCCCAACTCACACCCCACTCTCTCATATACCTCTCCACCCCATCCCTCCATCTCATCCTCGGCCTCCCCCTCCCTCTTCTCCCCTCCACCTCACTCACATACACTCTCTTCGTCAGTCTCTCACCCTCCATCCTCTCCACATGGCCAAACCACATCAGTGTGTTCTTCATAACGCTTCCTATCACATCCACATCCACACCACAACGCTCCTTTATATCCTCATTCGTCAGCCTGTCTCTCCATGTGACTCCACAGGCTCCTCTTAAATAACTCATTTCCACTGCTCTCACTCTTGACTTGCGTCCTTCCAACAACGTCCAAGCTTCATTTCCATACGTTAGAGTTGGTATCACAATACTGTCATGTACTGTAGTAACTTTTTCACTTCCATGTTCACTTCCCTGTTTCTTATCACTGCTTTCAAAGAACCAGCAACCTTTCTTCCCTGCTGTGCCCTTTCAAGCACTTCACCCTCCAAACCTCCATCCTTACTCGACACACCATATCTAGTAATTTTACTTAAGTCAGCATCAGACGATTTTGCTAAACCTACAGAAAACCTAGCATTAAGGAGTAATATTATACTCATCCAGGACATAAAGCAATTTTCCTCCTGATGATGTGCTGAATATTATTCACCCTTTCAGTACGGTAGCATTTTTTTTGTTTCCCTTTCTATCTTCATTATATTTTACTAAACCTAGGAGATAATTAAACTGAAGAGGTTAAATTTCGTCTTCAGCAGCTCATTCGGTACAAACGAACTTTTTTATTTGAATAAAATTGTCTATAGGTAGTAATATTAAACTCCAAAGAGGCATCGTCGGATTGGAGGGGTTAATATCAGCGTATAGTATTCAAAGAAATGAGTTTAAAATTTGAAATTTATGTTTTAGCTATCAACTCTCTCGTGATCGCTTCTTCTAGAACTTTGTTAATACTTTATTCCTGTTTTCTTTTTATCACGGGTTCTCTTGCATATCTGCTCCATCTCCCGTTTCTGCATCCCTCCCTTCTTAATGTCTTCCCTTTCCCTCTCTTCTGTCTTCCCTTTTCACTTTTTAATGTTTGCTCTGCATTTTTTCCGCAGTTTCTCTCCTCGTAACCCTTATGTTCTCATTTCTCTCATCTCTCCAAATCAACATTTTGTCAAGAACTCCAATTTCGGATTCGCTTCCTTCATTCTCGATCCCTATTACCTCTTCACTTTCCCATACCCTTTCATTGACTGCTCCAACCACATCTCCTCCTCCTCCTCCCTTCCTTTTTCTCCCTCCCTTCCCATCCTTCTCCTTCTCCCCTCTCACCTCAACCAACATACCAACACTTCGCATACCCATCGACAACTCCCATTATGTTCTCTACCCACATTCCCACCAAGCTCTCCTCGTGACCAATATTCCAGCCACATTTCCCTACCTCCCCATTTCTTCCCACCTATCGTCTTGCCCCTCTCCCCTCTTTTCCTGGCCCCACTCAGCCCTCGAGTCAGTGCTAACAATGAGATAAGGTGAGATGAGGGCAGCCTGGAAACGCGTCTACCTAATGAAAGACCCCAACCCGTGTCCCAGTACTGTCTCTCTCTGTCACAGTCCTTTTATTGAACAGTGTGAAGAGAGCGCTGGATGCGAGAGGGATGTCTGTTGAGCAAGGAAGAGTGGCTGTGCGTGACAGAAATAAATGGAGAGAAATTGTGAATGAATAAGTGATGACGCAGCCCTGAGGGGATATTCTCCCGCATTTGGTCTGATCAGCTAGTCAGGTCAGGTGCGGGTAAGGAGATGGGTCTGTTATGATGTGGCAGGGGTAAACCAGTTCTGCTGTCGGGCCCTGCTGTGGATGTCACTGATTGCATTGCGCAGTTGACCCTTGTGCGGTGTGATGCGGTGAGGATCTGTCCGTTCTCCCCTTTGGGGCTAAGATGCGAATGAATGTGTTTGAATGGATGAGTAAATGGAGAGTGAGTCGTCCTGTCTCGGCTACCTCCCTTTCCTTGGGGGAAGCAGCCTAGGTATATAGATAGATAGATAGATAGCTTCTTGTATCTTGAACCCAAATACCATATCTCAAATAGGTCTACCCCATGTTCCTGATTAATCTTCTACTTACATCCTGTGTCCGAACTTGTACCTCCTTTAACCAAACACTGTGTTTCAAACCTACAACTCCTGTAGCTCCTGTGTCCCGACCCTGTAGCTCCTGTGCCCCGATTCTGTAGCTCCCGTGTCCCGATCCTGTAGCTCCTGCGTCCCGATCCTGTAGCTCCTGCGTCCTGACCCTGTAGCTCCTGCGTCCTGAGCCTGTAACTCTTGTGTCCTGATCCTATAACTACTGTGCCCCAAACCTGTAGCCCCTATGATTTGTATCTGTAACTCCAGTGCCCCTAACATGTGCCCTGAATCTGTGTCCCAGACTTGTAGTTCTTGTGTCCTGAGCTATAACCCGACCGTTACTCCTGTATCCTTAACATACAATAAACCTTCGTTCTAATGGACCGAGATCTGCTTGATTTCGGATCTAACAGACATATTTCGAGACAATATCCCACTCCCCAAACAACGGACTTACCCAGCCATTTGAGCGAAGATACCTTTTTTTTTTTTTTTTTTTTTTTGCCAGTAGGCCAATGTTCTCGCCACTGTGCAGAGCTTCTTCATCTTTTTTTGTACATTCTGTATTGTAATTTACTCCTTGTGCTGTAATTTTTATCAAAAATGTAATGTGTCATCACAGAATAAAGGTGTAATGTGATTAACGTGCAAAAGAAGTTTGAGATGATTGAAAAATAGGAAAAATAAAAGGGGGTCTATCCCCCCTTTGTTGTTCCTTTTTGGTTTCACATCTAACGGTGATAAACGAAAGCAATAAAACATCGGAATTAGAATAAATTCAATAAAAAGGGAAATGCAAGAATCTTGCGTCCCTACACACTCAACAGTTGCCACGACTGAGCTCTGTAATGTGGAAGAGCTTTCTCATGGGTAGCGCCGCGTAGTTTGAGTGTCTGCCGCCAAGGTTGCGCTGGTGTAGTGGCAGCCATGTTTAAGCATTCCGCCTGACGCCCGCGCATTTTGAAATCAGCCGATGAATCCGGGAAATATAGTGTCATGGTCCCCTGTGCAGCTTAAGGATGCAAAAATGGGCACAGGAATTCATTGAAGACAGATGGCATTACATTTCTCATGAGAGATTGTGTTCCTAAGTCTATAAGATTACTGGATGTTAAATGGCAGAGAAAAAGATTCCCCCTTCTCAGGAAGCACAGATATCATCGTCTAATTAAAGCCTACAGTTTTATAGCATTTTTATCGGCAAGGGAGACAGGGGAGGCCTCCTCTATGCAGGTAAGAATGTACTTAAAATCTTTATGAAACTGAGAAATGCTTTCAAATTTTGCAAAAGAACAAAAAAATAAAAATAAAAATCTTAAAATGTCAGCTTATGCCACTAGTTATTTCCACAGCTGTGTTACACAACATTTCGCACAGTTTTACTGTCCAGAGAATATCTGATTGTCTTAACACCTATATGTTTGAGACCACCATTGAAGACAATCATGTTCACAAGTTGATAAAACTGGTATCACAGTGCTACCGTATTATTAGCGTACATCAAGTTAACAAATTTATCACAG
Source organism: Coenobita brevimanus (assembly GCF_032717465.1). Classification (NCBI taxonomy): domain Eukaryota; kingdom Metazoa; phylum Arthropoda; class Malacostraca; order Decapoda; family Coenobitidae; genus Coenobita; species Coenobita brevimanus. The sequence continues at coordinate 28,338,420 of NC_136976.1, read as the reverse complement.
AGGAAGCTGCTGGTACTAATGTAAGAAGGCTGCTTACTAGGTTGATTGTGTTTAAAAATCAGTAAGAGATAATTATGGAAGTATGTTTATGTTTATGAAGTAATGTGTAAGTAACACTGTTAACTGCTAATAGATAATGACAATTTTTTACTGTATATAATGTATTTATATGATTTATGATGGCGGAATATTATATTCATGTATGTGCTCCTACCACCGACTTAAGTTTTATCTTTACTAACATAAATAAACAGACATAAGGTTAAGGCGGTCATAAAGAGAGACAAAAAACAGTATATTCTGCACTGCAGCAACCTATGACGTTGTTTGGTTCTTACTCTTGGCTAGATGCACCACATAATTCGTAGAGCTAGGCAGAGAGAAAAAAAAAAATTATCTAAAATTTTGTATTAAGATAATACGTATACACAGAAGCAGCGAGGAAATAGAGACAGCGAGCAAAGAACAGTGCTCCAATTGCATTACCATGGTGGAGGCGACGAGTGCGGGTGTTTCAATGAGGCGGTCGTAACACGAGCATTTTGCCTAACACTAGGTGCCAAATCTCGATCCTAGAACACGGTGAAAAATGAAACTGGTTATGTCACAGTATGATCTTCTCTTACTGGAAATGCCATGTATCAATACTATTCATCCCTGCCACTTAACCACACTTTATTTTTCTATACGACCTTGATAATAGCATGAAATTAATAAACAGGAGGACTCAGCTCGTTTGTATTTTGCCGTGGCTGTCGTTAGGAAGCATCAGTCACTTATTCTTTACCACCCTTAACTTTCTCTCTCTCTCTCTCTCTAATTATTATTGCGAAGGGGGTATGAGGATTGTCTTGAGCCCTTTTTATTATTCCATTATTCTCCAACCAGAGAATCTTATTTAAATGTCCATTTGTTTATATTTCTATATATTTATTGTTTTATTTACCGTCCATCGAAAAATAACTTTATTCAGAATCAGAGATACCCATCGGACTGAATTAAGAACTACCTCAACTAACTCCATCGCTACGAAAGAAACCCCCAAGCCGAAGAAAAACCATTTGGTGGGGACAATAATATGCTTAAATAGTGCGACTGTCTAAACTCTTATTTTCCACTTTATTATCCGCCCAGCCTCAAAACGTCATATTTAGCATTTATTCTTGCACTTACCAACTATTTAATCTTCCTAGGCGAGACATGCTTACCAGTCCTTTCATCATGAGAGATTACCCTAAAGCTGGATGTGACTGAAGACATTAAGAGAAAAAATTTGGGGGGGGATTAACACTCACGCTCTCGTCGCACGCTCACAGCTGCATAAAATCCCCTGTAGATATAAAGAAAAGAATCTTAAAGGCTGTTATCAATTCCTTAATTAACACTGGGGCTCGTATCACTTACCTGGCTGGGAAAAGGTCGTTTGAAAATTAGCTGCAATAAAGTACGAAAAGACGCGTTATGTAGGCATTAGATTCGTTCAGATATCATCAGAACATCTAACTAACCCGAATTCTCGTCGGTTAAGGAAGATCCCCAGCACCAGTTCCTAAGCGATTTATTTAGCGTATTACACATGACTGTCCTGGCCTGTATTGTGTAAATCCTTCTGTTGTCGCAATACACTGCATTAATAACGGGCAAATAGATATTAAGCAGCCACATCCAAAGCAAAGTTGCCAAGGATGGGGTGCTTGGGAGTCTCCTTACACGAAGAGAATGAGGGCCAAAACACGACTAAAAATAAGTATATTGTAGAATGAAACTTGCACAACTGGAATCCATGACAGTAGTAGAAAAAAGACAAGAACATTCACATTACACGTAGCCATGCAAAAGAAAGGGGGGGGGGGAATGCGGGGAGTAAACACACACACACACAATGAATGCATACCAGTGCAGTCACTAACAAGCGCTACGACAGACAAATTACACCCATTCATACTCCCACGCAATACCTTTCTCTCTTTTTATGTTTCACACACACGTTACCCATGCATACATACTCACTCACAGACATGGTCATTCATACACACATACACACTCACACTCTTACGTACACGGCCATTCACTCGAATATTTGTTCATTAACCCACTTTCATCCTCATACTTTAACATGCACTCATATATCGTTGCACGGATTATTATTATCGCCCGCCAAGCGAGGCAATAATGAAGTGTGTGTGTGTGTGTGTGTGTGTGTTATTGTCTTCTATTCAACTATGTGATATAAGCAGAATGTAGATTCGTATTTACTGTCTTCATCTATCGAGTTGTGACTAAGCAGGGTGTAGGGTCGTATTTATTGTCTTCTATAGAAGAACGTGAAATAAGCAGTAGAGTCTTATTTATTGTCTTCTATTGACCTACGTGAAATGAGCAGGATATAGAGTCGTATAGTCTTCTGTCGAGCTACGGGAAGTAAGTATGGAAATGGCCATCCTTGCCAAGCCAATCTGAGTGAACTACGGTATGCGAAGTTTCTCTGTAACCACAAATGAGAGTATGAAGCGAAAGTTAATGCACAGAGGAAATGAGATAGATAGATGGATAAACACAGACTGAGATAGACAGGCAGATAAATAGACAGACAGACAGTGAGACATAGACAAGAAGAAGAAGAAAGACTTGTATCAAGGGGAACCTAAAATAAAGGTGCTAATTCCCCGCCATACATCATCTCACATCATAGTTGTCTCCTAATATTGCGAAATCTTAACAAACGCGGTTGTTCACACTCTTGGAATGGAAATGCCGTATTTTCATCTATACACGTGATAAAAACCTTGACTGAATATACGTTTACACGTATGTGCTGTGAAATCAGGTATAAAATTTAGTGTGTGTGCTGTGAAATCAGGTATAAAATTTAGTTTGCTGATCCATTACTCTTGCTTCAATCTTAGGATATGCCTCTTACTTTCTTCCTCAATGCATCGAGGCAAATAGCATCATCTGCGGGCGGAAAAACACACGACAGGAGTCATTCCCGCGTGTTTAGGAAGCTTACTAACACATCTTCCAAACCGGTTTATTTCTCATCTGCTCCGTTACTGGGTTTTTGTATGTTATTCATTTTTCTTGGGATCTGGCGTGCCCCTGTGTGTGTGTGTGTGTGTGTGTGTGTGTGTGTGTGTGTGTGTGTGTGTTTTTATGCGAGGAAGAAGGAACCAAAGGCCATGAGCCCGCAGTAACAGTTCCCTCCAAGAGAAAAACAAAATACAACAGAGAGCCAAATTCAAGATCCGATCATTTTGAGATGCCTGGACACACTGCGTTTGAAAGACTGGAGATCATAGGCAGGAGGAAATACAGACAGAGGGAGACAGTTCCAGAGCTGACCTGTTGCATGAATGAAAGCCTGGGAGTAACGGTTAACTCTTGCATTAGAGAGTTGGACAGAAAAGGGATGAGAGTTTGCTGCCAGACGGGTGCTACGCGCCCGTCGTAGAGGTGGAGGAATGCAAGCAGACAGTTCAGAGGAACAATGACCATTAAAGTAGCGATAGAAAAGAGATAAAGATGCAACAGTGCGGCGAAGAGACAGAGGTTGAAGGGAGTCAGTAAGAGGAGGAGAGTTAATGAGACGAAAAGCCTTTGACTCCACCCTATTGAGAAGAGCTGTATGTGGGGAGCCTCCCCACACATGAGAGTTGTACTCCACACAGGGGCGGATAAAACCCCTGTATAGAGTCAACAATTGTGCAGGGGTAAAGAAAGAGCGGAGTCGGCTTAGCACACCCAATCTCTTGGAAGCAGATTTTACAAGAGATGTAATATGATCTTTCCAAGATAAGTCCCGAGTAAATGAAACCCCAAGCATGTTCAACGATGATGCAGGATTAATCTGAATATTATTAAACATTAGTGGGTATACCTGTGGAAGATTTTGTCGGGTTGATAGGTGTAAGAACTGAGTTTTAGAAGCATTAAAGACAACCATATTATTTTTACCCCAGTCAGAGATATGAGCCAAGTCAGACATTAGGTGTGCCATAGCCTCATCCCTTGTTTCTTGAAGTAACTGTTGAGATGGGCGTTGCGGGAACCGAATGGAAAGGTGAAGGGTGGAGTCATCAGCGTATGAGTGGATAGGGTTAGATGTACAGCTTAGAAGATCATTGATGAATAAAAGGAAGAGAGTTGGTGATAGGACAGAGCCCTGAGGAACACCACTGTTGATAGATCTAGGAGAAGAACGATGGCCGTCTACGACAGCAGCTATAGAACGACCAGAAAGGAAGCTAGCGATGAAGGTACAGATAGGAGGATAGAAACCGTAAGAGGGCAGTTTGGAAATTAAAGATTTATGCCAGACTCGATCGAAAGCCTTTGAGATGTCAAGTGCAATGGCAAAGCTTTCGCCAAAGTCCCGAAAGGAGGATGACCAGGAGTCTGAAAGGTAGGTGAGAAGATCGCCAGTGGAGCGTCCCTGACGGAACCCATACTGACGATCGGAAAGAAGGTTGTGATAGGAAAGATGCCTTAAAATTTTTTTATTAAGAATTGACTCGAAAACTTTTGAAATACGGGACGTTAAAGCAATTGGACGATAGTTGGAGGGTTGGGAGTGGTCACCCTTCTTTGGGACTGGCTGAATGAGAGCAAACTTCCAGCAAGAAGGAAAGGTACAAGTTGACAGACAAAGGCGAAATAGTTTGCCTAGGCAGGGTGTAAGCACAGAAGCACAGTTTTTGAGAACAACAGGAGGGACCCCATCAGGCCCATATGCCTTGTTAGTACTGAGGCCAGCAATGGCAGAAAATACATCAACTGAAGAAATTTTAATGTCAGCCATGAGGAAGTCAGAGGGGGGAAGTGATGGAGGAACAGCACCGGAATTGTCTAAGGTGGAATTGGAGGAGAAAGTCTGTGCGAAGAGATCTACTTTATCAGTAGAAGAAATAGCTACAGAACCATCAGAGTAGAAAAGAGGAGGGAAGGATGATGAGGTAAGGTTGTTAGAAAGATTTTTGGCAAGGTGCCAGAAGGAGCTGGAAGAATTCGAGTTGGAGAGTTGAGAGCATTTAGTATGGATGAAATTATTTTTAGTAGAGCGAAGAACAGACTTAGCACGATTCCAGGCAGAAACGTAAAGATTATGTGATTCAGGGGTGGGTTGGCTCCGGTACCTTTTGTAGGCCTTCTCCTTGTTGCGGACAGCATTAGAACAAGCGTGATTAAACCAAGGCTTTCTTGCGTTAGTCAAAGGATATGAGAAAGGAATGTATGCTTCCATGCCCGAGAGAATAACCTCCGTAATGCGCAAGGCACACTCAGATGGCTCACGGCCATGGAAGCAATAATCATTCCAGGGAAAATCAAAGAAGTACTGCCTGAGGGCCTCCCAGTCCGCAGCTCCAAAATGCCAGAGACGACGTTTCCCTGGAGGGTCCGCAGGCCGTACTGGAGCGATAGGACAGGTTAAGGTAATAAGGTTGTGATCGGAGGAGCCCAACGGAGAGAAAAGATTAACAGAGTAAGCAGAAGGATTAGTTGTGAGGAAGAGGTCAAGTATGTTGGAGCTCTCTCCAAGGCGGTCAGGGATACGGGTAGGGTGCTGTACAAGCTGCTCTAGGTCATTAAGGATAGAAAAGATGTAGGCTTGTTCACCAGGTGGATCCGTGAAAGGAGAGGAGAGCCAAAGGTGGTGGTGAACATTGAAATCTCCAAGAATGGAGATTTCAGAGAAAGGAGAAATGGACAGAATGTGTTCCATCGTAGAAGTAAGATAGTCGAAGAATTTTTGATAGTCAGTAGAATTAGGGGATAAGTAAACAGCACAGATATATTTAGTCAGAGAATGACAGGAAAGCCGAAGCCAGAGAGTGGAGAATTCAGAAGAATCAAGTTCAGGAACACGAGAGCAAGATAAGTCGTTGCGTATGTATACACAACAGCCACCTTTGGCTTTGAAATGAGTATAGAGAAAGTAGGAGGATACAGAAAAGGGTTTGCTGTCAGTTGCCTCAGACAGCTGAGTCTCCGTTAGAAAAAGAAGGTGAGGTTTAGAGGAGGAGAGGTGGTGCTCAACAGAGCGAAAGTTAGATGAAAGGCCGAGAATGTTGCAGAAATGAAGAAGAAGAGAGTCAGGCAGTGGTTCCAGGCACCTCGAGTCGTCACCGGGAGAGGGACAGATGGCGGGGGCATTTATGGTCCCCCCCCCTGGGGACTCCGAGGCTGTGTGAATTGACGCCATTTTGGTAAATTTTGTGTGTGTGTGTGTGTGTGTGTGTGTGTATTTGCTAAGGTTGTGCTGTGAGCGTTGCTGCGCCAGTTGTGAATGTGTGTGTTTGTGTGTTTGGTGTGGTTGCATATATCGTTATGAATTAGTTAAGTCGCTCCTAATGATTATGTGTGACCTCAGAATATATTATACAATATATCTACCTTTTCACTCTTCCTTTTAGCATTTTCTCCTCTCCTTATTAGAATTAATAAGAGAGCTGCACGAGTTATTGGTGAAACATCCTTTTACTACACACCGTACCACACATCACAGTTAACCTCTCTTCCTTCCTGTTACTTTTCCTGAGTCTTATGATTATATTGTTTTAACGACCTTGATTTTTACCCTCATCGAGTCGCTTAATGTAATCAACTGTATCATAACCAATTTCTTATCCTTTTATTCACTTTCTCCTACCCTTGGTGCAGCCCCGTCCATCTTGATTCCTACCCCTAACCCCTTTGTTACCTGGTGATTATTTACCAAATGATTAACACATCCTCACCACGCGCTAAATATTCTCGTCCTATGATGTTCGCTCTTACCCCATTTGGTTGTAACCCTAATAGAACCAAATCTTGAGTAGCATAGCCTGACAAAGGCTCTCATAGGAACCTCGTGTGTCTTTTTTTCTTTTTCCCTTAACCTCAACGGCGAGGGAGACTTTTGAAGACGCCATTCTTAGCAGTCTGTACAGCCTATAGAACGGTAATTTTTTCTAGTGAGATTTTTTTTCCTCCAAATATTTCTTATTAATATGGTTTGTACAAACATCTCCAGCGGGAATAATATTGTATTAGATGCAAAAAAAAATCAGGTTAGGAAGAGATGCAAGGGAGCTTCTTTATTCAACAATGATACGGGTCTATGTTGCCGAGGCCTGGGCTTATGGAGAAGATCACGACGAGACATACGTGTGCGAATAATACATAAAACATGAGTATGGTGTAATAAGCAAAGTAAACCGCTAAAGAGATCTGCATCTCTATATACCTAGGCTGCTTCCCCCAAGGAAAGGGAGGTAGCCGAGACAGGTCGACACACTCCCCATTTACTCATCCATTCAAACACATTCATTCGCATCTTAGCCCCAAGGGAAGAACGGACAGATCCTCACCGCACCACACCGCACAAGGGTCAACTGCGCAATGCAATCAGTGACATCCGCAGCAGGGCCCGACAGCAGAGCTGGTTTACCCCTGCCACATCATAACAGACCCATCCCCTTACCCGCACTTGACCTGACTAGCTGATCAGACCAAATGCAGGAGAATATCCCCTCAGGGCTGCGTCATCACTTATTCATTCACAATTTCTCCATTTATTTCTGTCACGCACAGCCACTCTTCCTTGCTCAACAGACATCCCTCTCGCATCCAGTGCTCTCTTCACACTGTCCATCCATCCTATTCGTGGTCTTCCTCTCAGCCTTACACCTCTCACATCAGACCTAGTTATCTTTTTCACCAATCGCTCATTATCCATTCTCTCCATATGCCCAAACCATCGCAACACCCTCTGCTCAACTCTACCAGCCATCTCCCGAACAACTCCAGTTCTTCTTCGCACTTCATCATTTTGCACTCGATCCATACGCGTCACTCCACACATACTCCTCAGACACCTCATCTCCATTACATTCAAACTTTTCGTCTCTGCTACACCCATATTCCATGTTTCAGCCCCATATAATGCAATCGGTAACACAACACCCTCATACAATCTTCTCTTTACATCCATTCTAAGCGAACGACATCTAAACACTTTTTTCATTCCTCACAGCACCTTTCCTACTTCATTTATTCTAAACTTCACTTCTGCATCTATTCTTCCATCCACAGCAACATGTGACCCTAGATATTTAAAACACTCTACCTCCTCAAGCAACTCGCCATTCAAAGCTATATTCATCCCCCTACCATCTACCAACCTCGTACACTTCATCACTTTACTCTTATTCTCATTTACTTTCAATTTCCTCCTTTCACACACCCTTCCAAACTCCTCTACCAACTGTCTCAATCTCTCCTCTGAATCAGACACCAGTGCAGTATCATCTGCAAACAGCAGCTGCTTCAGATTCCACTCTCCACCATCAACATTCACTAGACTCAGACCTCCACCTAAAACTCTTGCATTCACCTCCCTTACAACACCATCCATGTAAATATTAAACAACCAAGGCGACATCACACATCCCTGTCGCAGCCCCACTCTCACAGGAAACCAGTCACTCACAGCATTTCCTACTCTTACACACGCTCTACTATTTACATAAAAACTTTTCACCCCTTTTAGTAACCTACCATCAAGTCCATACAATCTTAAAACAGTCCACAAAGCCTCCCTATCAATTCTATCATACGCTTTCTCTAAATCCATGAATGCCCAAAACACATCCTTGCCTTTCGCTAAATACTTTTCACACACTTGTCTCACTGCAAACACCTGATCCACGCATCCCCTCCCTCTCCTAAAGCCACACTGCTCTTCACCAATCACTCCCTCTATGCCCTCTCTAACTCTCATAATTAACACTACCATAAACCTTACCTACAACACTCAACAGACTTATACCCCTAAAGCTAGTACATATATACTTATCACCCTTGCCTTTATACAAAGGGAACCACACAAGCACTTGCCCAGTCAAACCACCTACCCCACCTCTCATCTGCTGCCACTTTAGCATCACGCACAGCCCTTCTCGCCCTATTCCTCTTTTCCTTATGCCTTTCATATGACATCTCATCCTTCCTCTGCAGCCACACTTCATATGCACGTCTCTTCTCAGCCACAGCCATACTTACTTCCTCGCACCACCATTCACTTCCTTTTCTTACACCACCACCCACACGTCTCACACCACACACCTCTTCTGCATGCCCCACCACAGCACTCTTAAACAACTGCCATTCCTCCTCCACACTGCCATTTTCCTGATCTTTCAGTGCGTTCCACTCATCTTTCAATTTCTCCTGATACTCTATCTTTTTCTCTCTTTTATCCAACTCACTCACTTTCAAAACCTCCCTGCCACACCTAACCCTCCTAGCTCTAACCCATCTCTTACCTACTCTCAACTTTCCCTCCACCAGGTAGTGGTCAGACATACCTCCACCCTCCCCTCTCAGAACTCTCACATCCAACAATCTTCCTATTACATTCCTAGACACAACCACATAGTCCATCAAAGCTGTATCAACAACCCTTCCATCCTCCTGTCTCACCCATGTATACTTATAAATATCTTTCTTCTCAAACAGCCTATTTCCAATCACCGTCTCTCGCTCAACACACATCGCTATCATTCGTTCCCCATTTTCATTTCTTCCAGGCACACCATGTATACTAACTACACCTTCAACTGCTACATTTCCCACTCTAGCATTCAGATCTCCCATCATTACCACCTTCACATTCGCTCCAAAACTCTGCAGACACTCATCAACATCATTCCAGAAAGACTCCCTCTCTTGTTCATCCCTTTCACTACCAGGCCCATATGCACTCACAAACACCCACAACTCACGTTCAAATTTCGCTTTCACCCACATCAGTCTCGATGACACCTCCTTCCATTCAATCACACACTGCTGTACTTCCGGACTCGCTAACAAGGCCACACCTTCTCTTACCCTTCCTCTATCAACACCTGACAATCTTCCATTCACACTTCCAAACATAGACTCCCCCTTCCCTTTCATCTTCGTTTCACTCAAAGCTAACACATCCAACTTTCTTCTCACAAACATTCTTCCAATCTCCTCCCTTTTAGTCTCAATTGTACTACATCCACGCACATTTATAGACCCAATCTTCAGGGTACGGGGATAACTTCATTCCCCATCCCTTTCTCTGGCCTGTCTCTTTTTAGGAACTAAAAACAGAGGAGGGGGTCCCTAGTCCCCTCACCCCGCCCCTTTTAGTCGCCTTTTACGACACGCAGGGAATACGGTGGCAGTATTCTTCCTAACACAACCTGGCCGCAGAGTAGTAGTACCACCCCATAGTGCGGCCAGATTGTGTCCCCCCCGCCACAGGGGGGAGATAGCGCTACCAAATCTCCTGCACGAACGAGAATGCAGGTATCCAGAGAATTAGAAGTTAGGCCTGACATCAAAATAAGTTGCCAAGGAAGAAGTATTCCACGGACCCCTCTTGCACTTTAGAAAATACGGCTCTTCCCGTGTCAATCCGTGAATTTTATTGTCAAGGTTTGCGGTTATGTAGGAGAGAACGACGAGCAATAAGAGACGAGGCAATCTTATGGCAGAGAGGTGTCGGAACGAGAGAACAGCATGAAACCTCTGACATTCCAATTTTCTCTCTTACCCAGAATGCAGCAAACTCGCAGACGTCTTGGCATACTCGCGTTAGTCCCTGAAAATTCGTTTGGAAATTGTTTCATCCTTTTCCCTCTCTTCCGCCAAGCACTTTTAAATTTCATTCGGTAAGAGGGTGGAGAGGATGGTCGAATTTTGTGCTGTCGTTTCCAAGTGGTTTATTTGTTAAAAATCCCAGTCAGAATAATGGCCTTCCACAGGCTGCATCCCAGAGGGGTGAATAGAGGTTATTCGATCACAAAATGGCATATAAGGAAATAGGCAGGCATCTACCTATGTATATTTACTGTGCCACGAAAGCTTATTTCAGGCCATGACACCTCTGCAGGGGTTAAATGAGATTCTTCTATTATAAGTTTACCCTCACTTTCCCTCTTGTTGTCTCCAGGTTGTCTCTGTAGTCCAGTTACCTGGAGTGACATATAGTTGGTATAGCAACAATTCACTTGAGCTAGTCTGTCAAGTCACGGTCTAGAATTGGATAAGAATTTTCTTCTTCCTTCTGTAATATCTTGTCATCACTGTCATCGTGCATTTTCTCTACTTCATCCTGAGTCCAAGCACATGCATAATAAGAAACATATATTTTGGGCTTACGCTTACGTTGCATCTGCCTCCATTTTTTCTCATTCCCTGCTTTATCATTGAGCCGTTCAATCCAAGTATGTTATATATATGTTTTTCTTACTACTATCGGTTTTGGAGAGAACTCCTGTAATGAAAGGGTTCACGGAGGCAACATCCAACGCTTTATGTCTGAATGATTTCGCTCTTGTTGAATGCAAGTCTCAGAGAATACCAGTGATTTTATAAAAATATAAATCTCAATAACGGACTTAGATAAATATTTTCAGACCAGTAGTGTTTTCCTTCTTTCTTTCTTACTTTCTTCCCAGAAGTATAACTGTTTAATCTTACGCTCCTGTCTCCTCTACACCCCATCAAATTACCCCAGCTCAGTATATCGCTGGCCCATCAGACTTTCTTTGTTTTCTAATCCAGACTCTAGTTACTTTGTTCCTTCCAGTCCAGTCAACAAATCCAGTCACTTCCACGCCCCCCCCCCCCCCGTCACCACAGCACGAAGGCCTCTTTCAGATCTTCCCCATTCCCTCAGATGCTCCTCCACTCCAATCGTCCGTGATGTTCCGGTTCAGATTTTCAAAAAGGTGTTTTAGGGGTTGTGTGATCCGCGCACACACACACACACACACGAGAACGCACATTCGCATTGACACAAGTTTTATACAAGTTCATCAACATATAGATATTCATTCACATACAGTAAAAAAAGCACATTTACAGACACACGCAATCACACACTACATTAAACACTTATCACAAAATTCGGACACTTTTTTTCGCGCTTGGATGACTGCGAAGAAGGTTGCGTGTTCACATATCACGAACAGAAATATAAAATCAGTTGTGGAGAGAGAGAGAGAGAGAGAGAGAGAGAGAGAGAGAGAGAGAGAGAATGCGTTTACGTAGTGGAATGTGTTTGTGTGTGTGTGGGGGGGGGGGCACTCATCACTCGCTCCACAATAAAAGCATCCAGAAAACGGCATTGGATCTGATTTTCGCTGGTGAGTAAAACACGGTAGGGGGAGAGTGTTTTACTTAGGGATAATGTAGGTTTATTTCGCCCTTTCATATTCACACCTTTTCTGTTTTATATTTCGGAGAACTGTGGGGTTTTGTTATAGGGTTTAGTCCACCTCTGTCTGTCTGTCTGTTTCTCTCTCTCTTTCTCTTTCTCTTTCTCTCTCTCTCTCTCTCTCTCTCTCTCTCTCTCTCTCTCTCTCTCTCTCTCTCTCTCTCTCTCTCTCTCTCTCACTAAATGCACCTTGGATTATTCTGACTTGGTTTAAACGTTGTTTTCAAAATACCTTTATTACAATGTATCGGTTTACCGTTACTTTCACTGTTATCTTCCTTTCTACTTGTGAATAAATAAGTTGAATACACCAATATGCATTACACTGAGGCCTTTTGAATCACACACAAACAAAATTTAATGTGTGAGGAAGCTCTTAGATAAGCATAAGCTTACGATACATATAAGAATGATGGTGATCGGTTTCTATTAAAAAAAAAAAAAGATGGTTAGGTAATGATGATGATGATGATGATAATGATGTTGATGATAATTGATACTGTGGGGTATTCAAGGCCAGTTAATGCCTCGATTCCGATAATGTCTTACTTTTAGCCGATGACACCTGCTCTCGCAAAAAGAGAGCGGGTGTTTTCTTCACCTCGATATGCGTCTCCCCCCCCCTCTCTCTCTCTCTCTCTCTCTCTCTCTCTCTGTATGTGTGTGTGTGTGTGTGTGTGTGTGTGTGTGTGTGTGAGAAGGGGGGGTGTTGTCTGATATTAAAGACACTTGGTAGAAGGGTTAAGGATGAGCCATGAGAGTTACCCTTTTTTTAATCAATAAGTCAAAGATCAAGGTCACAGGACCAAGTCAAAGTCTGACCAAGCAAGATTAAACCGGAGGTACAGGTTAAGCCAGGAAAGGAGGGGTATGATTTTTAGAACAAACAGTTGAAGGTGAAGGTTATTAGATAAGACCAAAGTTGTACCCGTGTGTTTGTGTGTAAACAAAGTAAATAAATTTGTTTTGATCTCATTTGAATCCAGCTTCGTGAAATCGTTGAGGATCACCTAAAGGGATTTGAGAACAATAAGTCAAAGGGCAAGGTGACGTGATAACATCACCTTAAACAGTTTTTATCCAATTTACACCAAACTTTAAGGCTTCAGGGTAAGGCACCGATAAAGTAATTATAATTTAAGAATAATTCGTCTAAGGTGAAGGTGACACGAAAAGTCAGATGTATTGGTTAGAGGACAACGTCACCTCAGTTTTAGTCCAATATGGACCAGATTTTCTGTAAGAGTTACGGGCTGGGTCAGAATGAGGTGATTTGCTTTTTAGAGCAATCGGTCAGAAGTTCGGTCTTGAGAGGCACGGATGTTGCACTCATTGAGTGCCATTTCTTTTCTTTTTATTTTAATAGTTTCAGTTGCTTGTTTCGTCATAGCATCGTTCTCTTGTAATGAAAAGGTTAATGAATATCGGTAGTACATCTGTTTCAAACAGAGAAATATTTACTAAGCAGATAAAACCGTCTTGAAGTACGAAGAATGGAATCCCAGTGACGTTCTCGGACCTGAAATGAAAAGGAGACTTAGGAAGAGGGGGGGAGGAGACGTCTTGAGAGGGTGTGAATTGGAGAAAAGGGCAGCCTGACGCTGAAGAAAATAGCATAAACGCGATTCGATTGTGACCACCCCATTCAGGATTGAGGAGTCTGGCCCTAAATAGATGGGTAAAGAAACCTGCAATTTTCCATGAGAGGAAGGAAGTACAGTTGAGATTCGTTATACATCACCGAATTATATAGTTTTTCGCCCTTAGGTTCACAGTATATAATTCGTTCAAGGCTGTGAATGTATGGTTCAGTACTACCTGCACAGCAATATTGTCATTTCTCCTCAGTTTCCCTAACTAAAGAAAGGCAAAATGCTGTATGTCGGAGCACATCCCTGACTTAAAACAAGGGATGCTTGTATGGAAGAGAAGATACGGTAAAAGTTCCTGGGATAGAAATATTGTTGTGTGAGATGCCAGCTAATGCAAAAATTAATCCATGACCTCAGTAATCTCTTGTTTCACAATATGCCTGACGTGAATTGAATTGCAGTTCTACAGCTGTCTCGACCATGAAAGGGTTAATAGCACCATTATTAAAACTCTCAGGTTCCTGTAACTAGCTCTCAGCTAAATGAAGTCGCCTGGCATGAGCCTGAATAGAATATCAGAGGTAATCCGACCATGAGAGGGTTGACCTAATATAGTTATTTGAAAAAGACCTGGGAATTCTCAGAACATCATCCTTACCCTGAGGAGAGAAATGTGATAAAAGTAGCAGGACAAAGAAAGGAACAGAAGAAATGTTGCATTATCACAGGTATTGTCGTAAAAGGCGACTAAAAGGGTTGGCGGAGGGTTAGTGCCCCTCCCCGGAAAACAACTAACTAAAAAAACAAACAAGAAGCCTCGGACAAGGACTGACCAAACGATGACGACCCAGGACCGGACAAAGGACTTGGTAATGAGTACATGGAATGTAAGAGGAGCGAATGATGAGGTGAAAGAGAAAGAGATTGTCCAGGTGCTTAAGGGTGCGAAAGTGGATGTATGTGGAATAACTGAAACAAAATGGAGAGGAGAAAGTGCGAGAGAATGGGAGTATGGATGGGGTATATGTGCAGGAGTAGGTGAGAATGAAAGGGCGAAGGAAGGAGTATGTATAGTTGTGAGTAAAAGATGGAAGAAGAGCATAAGACAGTATGGATCAGTTGGGTCAAGGATTGTGTGGGTAAAGTTGAAAGTTGGAATACAAATGTGGGCGATTGTGTGTGTGTATGCGCCAACGCAAGATCGTGCTAGAAGAGTGAGAGAAGAGTTCTGGACAAATGTAGAAGTGTGCATGGAAAAGTTTGGAAGGAATGAGAGAGTGTTTTTGATTGGTGATATGAATGGTAAAGTTGGGAATGCGAAGGTGGATGGAATAGTTGGTGAGTGGGGTGTGCCTGCTGAGATAGATGAGAATGGGAGTGCGTTAGTGGACATTTGTGCTGGGAGGGGGTTGGTGGTAGCCAATACTCTCTTCAGGCATAAAATGATCCACAGGTATACATGGCGAGTGATGAGAAGGGTGGGTGGTGAACTGAATGAAAGGAAGGCAATGATTGATTATGTGTGTGTGGATGAAAGGATGCGAGGATGTGTAATGGATGCAAGAGTTTATAGAGGTTGGGGGAGTGGACTTTCTGACCACTACTTGGTGGTGGCCAGAATCAAGGTCCAATTAGAATGGAGAAATAGAAGAAGGGAAAGACGAGAGGAAGGAGTAGTTGCAAGGAGAGTGGAAAGGTTACAAGAGGATGAGAAAAAGGCAGAGTATAAGAGAGAAGTGGAGGAACGATTGTGCAAATATGAATTGGAGCAGATGGGAGACGTGGAAGGTGTGTGTAGCATATTTACAGAAGACATATGGGCAGCATGTGATGTGGTGTGTGGAAGGAAGAGAAGACGGAGGGGGGTGCAAGGAACAGCGTGGTGGAATGAAGAGGTGAAACAGGCTGTGGCACAAAAGAAGAAAGCATACAATGAATGGATGAGAAATAGGGGCGTGGAAGAAGTTGAGAGGCGGAAGAGAGAGTTATATGTAGAAAGAAAGAGAGAGGTGAAAAGAGTAGTAAGAGAGAGTAAGAAGAGAGTGGATGAGGAATTTGGTAGGAATTTGAGTGTAAAGTGGAGGGACTAAGAAAATGTTCTGGAAAGAGGTGAAAAGAGTAAGACAGGGTGGAAGTGAAGTTAGCAGGGGAGTGAAAGATAAAAATGGTAGATTACTAGTGGAGAAGGGAGAAAAAGTGAGCAGATGGAGAGAACACTTTAAGGAATTGTTGAACGTAGAGGATGGAAGTAATGCGAGTATAAGTGGCTGGGGAATGGCTGGGAGAAGGAGGGAGGTGAGAAGACAGGAAGAAATCAGTAGGATAGAAGTTGTGGAAGCAATGAAGAAAGTTAAATCTGGGAAAGCCCCAGGAATTGATGGAGTGTGTGGTGAAATGCTGAAGCATGGGGGAGAGATAGTAGTAGAATGGATGTGGAAGATGTGCAGATTAGCCTGGGAGGAAGGTAGAGTCCCGGAGGATTGGAAGTCAGGTATAATTATTCCCTTGTACAAAGGAAAAGGGGAAAAAGAAGTGTGTGGTAATCATAGGGGCATTTGTCTTCTTAGTATAATAGGAAAAGTGTATGGTAGGATACTTATTGACAGAGTTAGAGAAAGAACAGAGAAATTAGTTGGAGAAGAACAGGGAGGCTTTAGGAAGGGAAGAGGTTGTGTAGATCAGATATTCATTCTTAGATCTTTAGTGGAAAAGTTTCTAGAGAAGGGAAAGAAGTTGTATGCGGCTTTCATGGATTTGGAGAAAGCATATGACAGGGTGGATAGACAAGGATTGTGGAAAGTGTTAAGAATATATGGAGTAGATGGGAAATTGTTGAATGCTGTGAAGAATATGTACGATGGTGCGAAGGCTGCAGTGCGTGTGGATGGTGAACTAAGTGAATTTTTCTCTTTGAAAATTGGGTTGAAACAGGGATGTGTCATGTCTCCATGGTTGTTCAATCTGTACATGGATGGGGTAATAAAAGAGGTACCTAAGTAACTACCACAATTGGTTAGCTGAATATCTAAGAAAGAGAGCAAGTCATTATTCTCAATTTCAACATTGAACTTAATATTAGAATGCTTGGAATTCAGGTAGTCAAGAAACTTTACAACATGATCAGATTCTTTGAACAATAAAAAACAATCGTCAACATACCTACGATAAAAAAACGGTTTAACCCCTACACCGCGGGCTTGTTTACCAATGACTTGCGTGTGCCGCGGGGTTATTTGGGCTCCGACAGACTCTCAAAAAATATTTGCCAAAAATCAGTTATTAGTCCTAGAATAATAAAATTATATATGCTTATGGCACATACCTTCAGCTTTCTCCTGGAATGATTGTTGAGCCTTCGTCGGTTACCGTAGGACTTGTGGAGACCTCTGAAGTAGGGTAACGAAGTCTCCACTTTACACTTCCCGACAACCCGTAATATGATTACCACAGCCAGATACAAACACTATAAACACTATTCTACAATTTTCAAGTAGTTTGGGATCCATACTAAAAAAAAAACACTGTGAAAGCAATGGAAATTACGAGCGCGTCTGATCGTCGCACTGGCACTAGTTCGCTTTTGTTACTCTGTCATTTATTATTCATAAAACCCCTCACACTTTATATTTCTATTACTATATAACACTTATATATATCTACAGTCTTTATCCATAAGTTTCCTTCAGTAGTATTAGTTTATTGTCACTGTAGGGATTCAATTTCTTTCAGTAAAATACGTAGCATTCACTTTCTCGTCCTGTATACTGGCATTGAGAGTGAATGTCACTTTCATCTTCACTCTCATAACTCATAGCATTCAGACATGCTAGAGTGAAACTTTCACTTTCATTACTCCTAGGGTATATACTCGTATTCTTATAATACTACTCATTTACATTTCTATTTACGTTCTCTATTTTATTTATGTTAATTACATTTCTATTTTATTTACACTGTGTTGTGCACTGTCACTTGAAATAACTTATAAAACTATTTTCCATTGTTCACGTATATTTACATTCATTACTTTCACTTGCTGTTTACACATTATTTACACATTATTTACAATTCCATTTGCACTGTTTTACTCAATAGAAGGATCGTAGTCACTCTTTTATCAATTGTCAGCCCTTTACCTCTTTCCACACGAGGTTTAGTAGGGGGTAAAGGTCACAGGGCCATTTGCATGGGGGTGAAAAAAGGCCTTGAAGTCAGCAAGAAGAAACATACGTACCCTCGCTTCGGAAGATGAGAGTAAACTGATAACGGAGGGCCAGCGTGGAGGCCTGTTTAGGGGTTATTCAGAGTTACCAATATTGGTTCTTGAAACAGCTAAGTCTAGCACTGATATGATTGGCAGGAAATCTAGACAATACATTATAAATTTGGTAGTTCCAGGTGAATGTAAATATCACTTAGGCTTCTCCCTTCCCTCCTTACATGTATATTTATTATGAAAATAGATTAGAGGCCTACTTAGGAGATATATATTCAGAGCTACCAATGTTAAATCTTGAAACAGCTTTGTCTAGCACTGATATGATTGGCAGGAAATCTAGACAATACATTATAAATTAGGTAGTTCCAGGTGAATGTAAATATCACTTAGGCTTCTCTCTTCCCTCCTTACATGTATATTTATTACGAAAATAGATTATACGGCATATTTCAAGGGGAAAAAAACAGCGAAAATTAGCGAACGAGTGCACATGAGGTGTTGTCAGGTGATAATTAGCCAATTCCAGGTGTATGGCACTCTCACTTACCTTATTTCTTTCTTGTATATATTATTTGGTATAAGAATACGACATAGGGCTTATTTCAATGGATGAAATCAGTGAAAAATTCCAGGGAAGATTTACTTAGCGTAGCACGGCCGGGCAGGCGAGAGGATAGGGTAATGGAGGGGGGGTAGGGAGGGGAGTCAAGAACGGGGAGAAATGGCTAAATTGTCAACAATGGTTGGGAGTACAGATGAGATTAGGAGTGCTGACTAGTGTTGGACATTGGCAGTACTGATAGATGATACAAGCCCCCACTTGGAAGCCCGGGTGAATTCAAAATAACACAGAATCACAAAAGCGACGCCCCGCGGTATGATCCCTTGCTCCCAAGCGTCACGAAAGTGACGCCCCGCGGTTAATGGGTTAAAACTTAGAGGACAATCTGATAACCATTTTCTTTCATAAAAACATAGAAATATATTAGCTAATGTGGGGCCCAGTGGGGATCCCATTGCTACTCCATCAACCTGTTTATAAAATTTGCCATTAAATAAGAACATGGATTCCTTAACTGCCAAGTCTAAAAGGGATTTGAAATTCTGCTTTGTTAAATTATTGACTACGTCCTGCCTTTTATATAGTTCAGCAATGCAAATATCTATAGTTTCTTTAACTGGGATATTTGTGAATAGACTTTTAATATCAAAGCTTGCCATGACCACAGGATGTGGAAATTGAAGCTGCTTCAACTCCTGTACGAAACTGATAGAGTTTTTAACAGTATATATATATATATATATAGGGTGTCCGAAAAGTTACTGTGCAGTGGAAAAGGTTTAAGTAAAGTTTAAACGTGAAGTTTTATGTACTATATTGCAGTTACTCCTACAACAAATGCTGGAAATGTCCCCCAGAGGCCTGAAGACATGTCTGCATATGACACTGCCCAACTTACAGGTCTTGTATGCAATACCGTACCTTTAACTTTAATGTCATTGCAAATTTCTCACTCAACAGTAACTTTTCGGACACCCTGTATATATATTATTGGTAGATAGTTAGATAGATAGACATTTTGGTGGCATTCTTTATAAGTTTTTTAACTCATATGTATATGGGTAAAATTTTTGTAAGTAGTGGGGCTTCTTACGAAAAAGTAAATATATTCATAAGTAATTTACTATTAAATTTAAGCATATTTGGTATATGGTATGGGAAATGATGCTATCATCATTTTCTTTCTTTCTTTTCCTTTTTATTTTTTTTTTATGTATATGTGATAAGAATTTGGAGGAAAATGGAAATCTTCATCACACGGTGGCCATACAACTCTCGGATACGACCACACCAATCACAAGAAGGGGAGAAAGTCGGGTTTGAAAAGCAGGTAATCTCTCCCAACCCAACCTCCTTCAGCTAGCGCTTGTCCTCGCTGACCCGTATTGAATAGTACGAGAGGGGAAGTAGTTCTGTTGCGCTCTTCTTCTCCCCCTACTCAAAATTCTCCCCACTATACCACTCTTTGATAATCCCTTCCTCCTTGTAATTCTTTATCACCTTCCTTCTCTAATTTTATTCAGTTTGCTTCGTTCTCCCTAGTCATTTCTCCCTTCTTATTTCTTTTTGTTTGCCCTACCATTCTCAGAATTCTTCGTTATTCTCTTCTCCCAGTTCATTATTATCCTCTCCCTTATTTCTGCTTCCTGACCCCCTTCCTCTTAGTTCTTCTTCTTTGTCTCCCTCATCCCAGTTCATTACAACTAATTTCTTGCTCACTCTTCAAAGCTCCCTCCAAGTCCCCAGACCATTACCATTCACTGCTTTCGTTTTTTTAAGTTTCCCTTCCTTCCAGTTTCTCTCCGCTCTCTTCTTTCTGCTAGTTCTTTATCCTTTCATCCTCACAGTTTTCCATCACTGTCTTCTTCCAGCTATTTTTCTGCTTCACTCTCCCAGGACTTTATTACTCCCTTCCTTCTCCAGTATTTCCCCACAACTCTATTCCTCCAAAAGGATCTTTACCACTCGCATCTTCATTCCATTTCTTCATCATTTCCTATATTTAAGTTTTTTCACAACTCCCTCCATCCACTCAGTTCTTCACCTTCTCCATCCTCCCAGTTCACCACCCCTCATTCTGCCCAAGATTCACCTTCCATTCCCCATTACGTTACTACTCCCCTCCTTTTCCCATTTCTCAGTGCACAGTTCTCTTTTCAGTTTTCTTCTTCTTCCTTTCTCCTCCCAGCACTCTTCCAGTTCCACGTATTTTTCCCATTCTTCCATTCTTATTGTCTCCATTCAGACTAGTTCTTGTTATCTCCCTTCCTCCTGCAGGTCTCTTGTACTGTAATCCCTTCATTACTCTCAATTTGTCATATATCCCATCCTTCTCTCGGTCCTCCAGCGTTTGCTTCCTCCTTCTGTTCTTCCCTGTCATCTCCATTCCTTACAATTCCTTTCCATTGCCCCTCCTCCATTTTGTTCACTATACCTTTCCTCCTCTCAATTATTTAGCGCCTCTCGCCTCTTCTTCGTTTTGGTTCTTCCCTCCTCCATTTCTCGCACTTCTTTATCTTGTTCAGCTTGTCAGTCCTTTTCTACACCTTTCGTCTCGCAGTTCTTCATGATTCCTCTCCTTCTTCCTTGCTTCCCTATTATCTTCATTTGCTAATAAGTCACTGTCCATTCGTCCTTCTATTCTTCATTATTCCCTTGCAATTCGGTATTCGTCAACACTTTATTCTTCCTCTTCCTCACTTCATTTCTATTCCACTGTCTTCCTCTTCCCATTCCTCAATATAATTATCTCTGTTCCGCCCATTTCTTCATCATTCTCTTCTGCCTCCCGTACATCATGTTCTATGGGTCATCTTATATCACCAGTTTCCCTTTCCAGTGACTCCTCTCTTCATTTTTCCTTCACTTCTTCACTGTTCCCTTCCCTTTCCCAGTTTTTAGTATCCATTCCCCTTCCATTACTTCCTGTTTCATCCATTCTCCGAGTTTCTCAGTGTTCCTTTCCTGGTCTCACTTCTTCGGCATCTATTCCTCCTACATAGTTTTCCATTCTCCCTGCCTTGCTTACATTTTTTTTTTCTTTCAAAATTTAACTTCTTTCGTTTCTTCCTTATTCCTTCTCTCCTCCCAATTCCTCAAAAATCTTTTCCTCCTTAGCTCGGTTTGAGACTCAGCAGTTTCGGACCACGTTCCAGGAATTGTAAAATATATGCCCTTCTCATTTGCCCTTTACTCAACTTTTTGGCCTGAGACCTGAGGTATCTGTGGTAAAGATATGGGAAGCTGTTACAAAGGGAGTCATTAAATTCGTCTGCTTCTTAGTTTCCTAGGAATGATTTCAGTACGTTTCTATCTATGTATCTATAGCCCGACGCCCTAATCTCGCAAAGAGTGGCCGCCGACAAAACTCCTCCAAGTCGCTCTGTCACCTACCATTTGACTGCTCTCCCTCCAACTCACTCCCCCCTACCTCATATCCCTCTCAACTCTATCCCTCCACCTCATCCTCGGTCTTCCCCCTCCTCCTTCTCCCTCCCTCCACTTCACCTACATACACCGTCTTAGTCAGTCTTTCATTCTCCATTCTCTCCACTTTTAATATAACCAATTCACCCGCTTCATGACGAACAAGCTTTGTAAGTTTAGCTCTCAAGCTCCTACACCTCACTCTGAGTTTAATAAAATTGTCTGGCGATAGGTGGAATATACTATCAGAATTCTAGCCACGAGAGGGTTAATGGCTATAGTACGAGGTATTAGCACTCAGCCTCCTACAGCAAACTCTCAGCATAATAAAATCGTATAGCCTTGACTGAAATAAAATGATAGAGTTGTTCCTACATTGATGAGACTTAACACAAGACTTCCTCTAATTTTAGCAATGGAAACGGCACATTGAACCAGCAATGTCCATAACCCAGTTCTCTCTGTGGCCAACGGTTTTTTGCGATTATGTCTATCTATCTATCTATCTATAGCCCGACGCCCTAATCCCGCAAAGGGTGGCCGCAGACAAAATTTCCTCCAAGTCACTCTGGCACCCACCATTTGACTACCCTCCCCCCAACTCACCCCCCCCCTCCCTCATATACCTCTCAACTCCATCCCTCCACCTCATCCTCGGTCTACCCCTCCCTCTCCCTCCCTCCACCTCACCTACATACACCCTCTTAGTCAGTCTTTCATTCTCCATTCTCTCCACATGTCCAAACCACCTCAGTGTATTTCTCCTAATCTTTTCAACCACATCCACATCTACCCCACAACGTTCCTTCACTTCTTCATTCGTTAACCTGTCCCTCCACGTCACTCCACATGCTCCTCTCAAGTAACTCATTTCCACTGCTCTCACTCTTGACTTGTTCCCCTCTTGCAAGGTCCACGCCTCGCTTCCATACGTCAGGGTAGGGATCACAATACCATCATGCAGTGACTTCTTTACTTCCATACTCACCTCCCTATTTCTCATCACTGCTTTCAGTGTACCAACAACCTTTCTTCCCTGCTGTACCCTTTCACGTACTTCATCCCCCAAAGTTCCATCCTTACTCATCACACTACCCAAGTACTTGAATGCACTCACATTCTCCATATCCTCACCATCCAACCTCACTGCACACTCTGTGACTTCATTCCTCTCAAACACCATAACTTTACTTTTGTTTACATTAACTTTCAGCTTCCTCCTCCTACACACTGTCCCAAATTCATTCACCAAACCTTGCAACTCCCATTCATCTTCACTCAACAATACTGTATCATCAGCAAACAGCAACACCGGAAGCTTCCAAATCTCACCCTCATTCATTAGGGCCACCCCCACATCCACTGCCCTACCTTGCACCTCCTTTACAACCCCATCCATATATATATTAAACAGCCATGGAGACATCACACACCCCTGTTTCAGTCCCACACTGAGATCAAAGAACTCACTCAGCTCACCATCCACTCGAACCGTAGCCCTAGCTCCCTCGTACATACTCTTCACAGCACTCAACAATTTCCCCTCCACTCCATATATTCTTAATACCTTCCACATACCTTGCCTATCTATTCTGTCATAAGCTTTCTCCAAGTCCATGAAGGCAGCATACACTTTCCTTCCCTTCTCTAGATACTTCTCCACTAAACATCTTAGAACAAATATCTGATCTACACACCCTTTTCCCTTCCTAAATCCCCCTTGTTCTTCTCCAACTAGCTCCTCTGTCATATGCCTAACCCTATCAATGAGTATTCTACCATATATTTTACCAGTCACACTAAGAAGGCAAATACCCCTATGGTTACCACATACTTCTCTCTCCCCTTTTCCTTTGTACAGAGGAACAATTATACCTGATTTCCAGTCCTCTGGAACCCTTCCCTCTTCCCAAGCCAATCTACACAACTTCCATATCCACTCCACAACAATCTCACCCCTATACCTAAGCATTTCACCACACACTCCATCAATTCCTGGGGCCTTTCCCAGCTTAATCTTCTTCATCGCTTCCACTACTTCCGACCTACTGATCTCTTCCTCCCTCCTCTCATCTCTTCTTCTCCCAGCCATTCCCCAACCACTTATACTCACACTGCTCTCACTCTCTACATTCAACAAATCCTCAAAGTGCTCCTCAATTTCTCTCTCTTCTCCACCAACAATCTATTATTCCTGTCTTTCACTCCCCTACTATTTCCCCTTTCACACTGCCTTACTTTCTTTACCTCCTTCCAAAACAATTTCTTACTCTCCCTCCATTTCACACTCAGATTCCTCTCAAACTCTTCATCCACTTTCTTCTTACTCTCCTTCACCAGTCTCTTAACCTCCCTTCTCCTACTCACATATACCTCTCTCTTCTCTCTCTCATCTTCTCCCCTACCTCTACTCGCCAACCATTCACCATATGCCTTCTTCTTTTGTTCCACAGCTCGTTTCACCTCATCATTCCACCATGCTGTCCCTTGCACACCCTTGCATCTCCTCCTCACTCCACAAACCGCCTCACACGCTGCGCTTATCTCTTCCGTGAATATCTTACATACGTCTTCCACCCCTTCCATCTGCTCTAGCTCATACCTTCCCAATCTTTCTTCCACTATGCTCTTATACTCTGTCATTTTCTCACTATCTTGCAATTTCTCCACTCTTCTCACAGGAGCTGCTTCTTCCTGTCTTCCCCTTCATCTCCTCAACCACTTTCTTTGCAGCTCTACCTTGGCCATCACTAAGTGATGGTCCGATACTCCATTCCCCCACCCTCTCCACACCCTTGCATCCAACACTTGTCTTCTCATTCGCTCATCCACACACACGTAGTCTATCATTACCTTTCGTTCAACAAGGTCACCATCCATCCTCCTCATTACACTCCATGTATACCGGTGGATCATCTTATGACGAAAGTAGGTGTTGGCTATTGCCAACCCCTTACCAGCACAGATGTCCACCAAAGTACTACCATTCCCATCTACTTCAGCTGGCACACCCCACTGACCAACCACTCCATCCACTCGTACATTCCCAACTTTGCCATTCATGTCTCCAATCAACAGCACTCTCTCGCTCCTCTCAAACTTGTCCATACATGCTTCTACTCTCGCCCAAAACTCATCTTTCACTCTTGCCACTCGATCCTCTGTTGGAGCATACACACATACAATCGCCCATGCTTTTATACCTACTTTCATCCTCACCCATACAATCCTTGCACCCACTGTTCCATACTCTCTTATATTCTCCTTCCACTTCTTGCTTATCATCAGACATACTCCCTCTCTTGCCCTCTCATTCTCACTGACTCCCGCACATATACCTACACCGTATTCCCATTCTCTCACCCTTTCACCCTTCCATTTAGTTTCAGTCAATCCACATATATCCACTTTTGCATCCTCAAGCACCTGGACAATCTCTCTCTCTTTCACTTCATCATTCACTCCTCTCACATTCCATGTTCCCACCCTCAGAATGTCCTTTGCCGTTCCTTAGTCGTCAACGTATGGTCCGTCCGGGTCCGAGGCGCTTTATTTGCTTTTTTAGTTAGTTCTTTTTACGGGGTGGGGCACTAACCCACCACCAACCCTTTTAGTCGTCGCGTGTGTATGATTGAATATATATATATATATATATATATATATATATATATATATATATATATATATATATATATATATATATATGTGTGTGTGTGTGTGTGTGTGTGTGTGTGTGTGTGATTCACTGGTCGGTCAGGATCGCCTGATGGTCGTGATCGTCAGCTTTTACCCTCCCGGAAGGGAGCTGAGAGCTCGTATAGTCAGCTCTAAGGGCAAGGCTGTGACCTTCACAAACGCACACACCCGTCCCCTTGCTCAAGGGGGACAGAAACCACCCACTTCTTTAGTGAAACTTTTCGCAACCTGAGCGAGGCGCGAACTTCCGTCTACCAAATAGCAAGCGAGAACGTTACCACTGAGCCAGCGACGTGTGTGTGTGTGTGTGTGTGTGTGTGTGTGTGTGTGTGTGTGTGTGTGTGTGTGTGTGTGTGTGTGTGTGTGTGTGTGTGATCATAATATTTTAGTCATTAATGGCTATATAATGTTACATACCTACGGTAATAAGGATGTTGCTCTTACTAAATAGTTTGCTGCTTACGTCAAGATCCATTACACACTCCTTAAAACTATCTTTTCAGTTTCGCATCTACCTGAGTTTAAGTGCATCCCAAGCTGTGCGTTATTGCACAAGATGAAATCAATCAATCAATCATTTCCTGTGGCACCCTCGGGGATGCATAGGGCCTCGATGAACTCACACCACCACATCCTATCTTGTGCTAACTCCTCAAGATCTCCCCAACACTCATCTCCAGCTTCCCGTCTCATTGTCCTCACCCACGTCTCTTTTGGTCTTCCTCTACCTCTCCTACCAAGTGCCACCCACCCTGTTGTACCTCGTACTATTCCCTGTCTCCTATACACATGTCCTAGCCACTTCCATCGTGAGAATCTAACATATTCATCGATCGGCTGCACTCCCGTTATTTCTCTAATTCTACTATTTGGTATCCTTTCCCACCACTTAACTCCTAATATTCTTCTAAGTGCTTTATTTTCAAACACCAAGAATTTATTTTCCATAGTCACTGTGCTGTACCAAGACTCGTGTCCATAAATTAAGATACTCCTAACCATTACCTTATAAAGTTTGATTTTTGTATGCACAGAAAAATTGTTATTATTCCAAATATTTTTAAGCATTCCCATTGCCTGATTAGCCTTCTTTAACCTTTCCTCGAATTCAAAGTTCAAAGAACCATCCTTGGCTAAATAAGTACCTAAATATTTAAACCTATCAACTTGCTTTACAACCATACCTCCAATTACACATTCCTGCGCATTTTCCATATTCATATTGATTATTTCAGTTTTTCCACAATTAATAACCAAACCCACCTTGCGACCTTCACTCACCAAACAGTCCAACACTCTCTGAATCTCTTCTGGCCTATCACAAATCAAAACTATATCATCTGCATAATCTAAATCCAAAAGTTTCCTGTTCTCTCCCCAAAGTATACCTGCACCGGTTTCTGTTCCAATGCGTTTCATAATGTAATCAATGACCAATATAAATAGTAAAGGCGATAGAACACCACCTTGAATTACTCCGGACTTGACTTCAAACGAATCACTCAGACAACCATCAACCATCACTTTACAAAATGTGTCCTCATGCATGTTCATAATGACCCTCACAAACTCCTCAGGTATTCCATAATGTCTCATGATCTTCCCCATAGTCTCTCTCGAAACACTATCAAAAGCCTTTTCAAAATCAACAAAACAAAGACTTAACGGTACTCTAATTTCATTAACTTGCTGCATCAAATGCCTAACTATAAAGATCTGATCATTGCAACCACGTCCCTTTCTAAAACCAGCCTGTTCATCCCTCAGAATACCCTCAACCACCGGCTCCAACCTATTTAACAATACTCTACTGAAAACTTTCAAAGCTATCGGTGACAAAGAGATTCCCCTCCAATTACCACATTCACTCGGGTCTCCCTTCTTCGGAATTTTAACAATTACACCATTCTTCCAAACTGATGGTAGTAACCCCGTCACCCATATCTTATTGAATAGCTTGGTCAAGATCATTATTAATCTATCCCCCTCCACTTTAAACATTTCCGGAAATAAACCATCCTCCCCTGGTGCCTTATTATTCTTTAACTGTTTTACTGCTTTCTCCATTTCTGCAAGCCTCAACTCTCCTGTTTCTATATTTAAATCTTCCTGAGCAGACGGTATATCCTCTTCTGGTGGTATTGGTCTATTAAGAACTGTCTCAAAATGCTCTTTCCATCTATTTTTAATATCTCCATCTTTGGTCAATAAATTTCCTTCCCTGTCTCTAACTGGTATTTCCTTGCGTTTACCTGCATTACCACTCAGTTCTCTAATCGATTCATATGCTATTCTTTGACTCTGTCCATCATTTTTGTTTATTAAGATTTCAGTCTCTGCAACCTTTTCATCCACACATCTTCTTTTATCTCTCCTAGCTAACCTTCTTACTTCTGAATTCAAACTCCAGTACGCAGCTCTTGCTAATTCAATCTCTCGTTCATCAACGCATTGCATCTCACTCCTCAATTTACCCTCACCTCTCTTTTTTATCATATCCCACGTTTCCTCTGATATCCATTTCTTTCTCCTGAATCTATGTCTCCTTCCAATCGTACATTCAGCAGTCTCATGCAAAACTTTGTTCACATCCTCCCACATCTCATCTACACTTCTCCCCCCCTATTCCAACGTTTCCAACACCAAAAACCTATTTCTGCATTCTAATCTGAATTCCTCCTTTTCTTCTCCTTCCCTTCTAAGCTTAACAATATCGTATCTACCAACACCAGATATTTCCTTCTTCTGATTTTTAAGTTTAAACCTTATTTTTGCAATGCTGAGTTGATGGTCACTACCAATATCCGCTCCCCGTTTAACATGAACATCTAGCAGAGAACTTCTATGCCTCCTACTGATAGCGATGTGATCAATCTGATTTTTATATTTTCCACACGGCGACACCCAAGTTGTCTTGTGTATACTGCAATGCTGAAAGAGTGTGCCCCCGATGACTAAGTCATTTGCTAGACAGAAGCTTCCAAACCTCACTCCGTTTTCACTCATCCTACTACCAACTCCCATCTTACCCATACATGCCTCAAATCCCTCATTTGAACAGCCCATTACTGCATTAAAGTCTCCAACGCAGATCAAAACATCATGTCTAGGTACCCTTCCTACTCCTACTTGCAACTTTTCATAAAATGTGTCTTTCCTTTCATCGAGTGCATCATTAGCAGGTGCATAACACACAAACAGACTGATGTTGCCATGATTTGATTTAAACCGTGCGTATAACAATCGCTCATCTATAGGATCCCACTCACATAAAGCCTTATTTGCCTTACAACCCAGCAACAATCCTACTCCCTGATAATGCATTCCGTCCTGTCGGCCAGATATCAGTAAACGTATACCATCCTCCAAATCCAACTTATCGACTCCAGTTAATCTAATTTCTGTCAGAGCACAAATATCAAGTCCGTAATTTTGAAAAACCTTCACAAGATGAAAGTTTTAGTATATACAACCATAGCGATTAGAAGAGCAATACTTGCATATGTGACTGCTGGTATGATTAGGTTTTAGTATGGAGTAATTAGTATGGTAAGATATACAATCACAGATTCTTGAATGCATGTATAATCAGATCTTTTAAGGTATAGTTTTAATAAGAAATTGATAGTGGTACAAAGAGATATGCAAAAACACATTCTTGAATGTTTTCCACCTAGTTTTGGTCAGGCCAGAATAACCATGATGAAATATTAAATACTAGCTTCATGTTGCCATGCGAAGATTCCGAATACAATCTCGGATGATCCTGGTCGTGTGCAGGGGATCCATTTTACGTGCTGACCTTGAGCTTTTGGAACCACTGTGTTTGGGTGTTTCATCATTTCACATGAAGCATTACTGTATATGTTAGTCTTGTTGCTTAAAAAAGATTAACTTGCACTTCCTGTTGCTTTTCTGCCCCAGCTAATGAGACAGTGACATGCACGTATTTATTATTTAATTATTTATTTATTTACCTTCTTATTTTGAATGGCATTACCCGCTAACTTGTAAATGAAATGCGATGAATGCATAACACACTGAATTTCTCACGCTTTGGCCAGTGATACCAAATTTATGCCAATACCCGACTTAAGGAAATTTGCGCTCAGGATTGACCTTTTTGGGTGACTGACACTGGAGATGACCTAAGATTATTTACCACTAAGAGAACAGAGAAGAGAATACTGTCAGCTAGAGGGGACTCATTTGACACCATAATCGTCAAAATCGGTCTATAACTGCGGTTTGTAGAGCGCCAACTAATGAACGAACGGACGAACTGATGGACGGAGAGCTCTCACTGTGGCTCAGCCGTCCATCACCCTCGTATTTAATTTCAAGAATTTTAATTATGAACACAAACCTGAAACCTTTTATTAGTGTGCCGAAAACAAGGGAGAAAAGCGCAGATAAAATTTACGACCTACAAAATGCATTATATCTTCGCACCATTTTCTTTTCTTTTCTAAACTGGAGCACCGACTTCCATTCTATAATATTGCTGAGTACTAATATGAATGGTTTTTTTAATGCAAAACTGGTAGCTGCGTTTTTCTCTGGATGCATGAAGTAAAATGACAGTACGTTGGTGAAATAAAATGACAGTACGTTGGTGCAAAATTAGTTTAATTTTTATGTCTCCATGGATGCTGTGCTGCTACACAATACAGTAATTTTTAAAGATCATTATTTTTCATTCACACAGTACTCAACAGTCTTCCACTATCACCATAAATGTATTGTTGTCTTATCACACTTTAAAATACATGTACATTCTTATAATAACAATGCAAAACATCCCAGGACCTTGGGATGGAAATGAGTGTCATTACTCCGCGGTGTTCATGTGGGCTGTGAGACCCTACTGCGGTCGTATTTCAAACGTTCGCCATCTGGCAGGAGTAAGGCTGAGGAATACGTTGCTATAAATAAGTAAATTTTCGTAAGCGAGGAGCTTGGTAAGATCATCCATTACAAGCCTTCCTGGAGATAATCTTAAATAGGAACACAACTTTAAAATCCAGCCACTCCTTGGATATATTATTCATATTAATCAGGCTATTACCGAGCGATGTAATAATTTCATTAAACGTACCTGTGACAAGCTTACCAAAGGCTACATACTGTGTATACACATCCATTTCGAAATCTCTCTTCTGTGAATGCAAGACAAAATATGATACGGCTTAGAACTAAAGGTATTAAATACGATACTCACCACCAGCTGCAGCTCCCTCGTAACCACCTGCCACCCCAATAAAGAGAGGTTATGAGAAAAGTTTTGCAGGATAATTCAGGTTAGATTAATGAAAAGTTGGCTTGATCACTGTCCACAATCCTCTTATTATAGAACATTTTTTTTTTTTTTTAACGCCAGGCCCTCCACTCAGGTCCAATTTGTATTCATGATTCCTCCCCGGGCACAAATCTACCACAGCTGACCTGCTCATACCACCGATTTGCATGAGACAGACGACTCGCTCTCTCTCTCTCTCTCTCTCTCTCTCTCTCTCTCTCTACTTTCTTTCATTTTTTCCCCGTCCTATTTTTTCCCTTTCTTTATCGGAGTATCCAAAAACCTGTATCAAACCCAGAAAATCGCTCCCTGGATTTCACATACAAATCACCGAATATGTATGTAAATTCAGACCGAGATGGGAGGAACAAAGTTATATCATACACGAACAACCCTCGGCACTAGCAAGAGGCGAAGCTGGCAGGAGTTTGATATGGCTGACTATTTTATTATTTGATTTGTATTTCTTGTTACCGTTCATTTTTTTCTGAGATGGTGGCATTGCACTTTATAAATATTTTCTCATTTTTATTTGATTTTCATTTATTTGTTTTATACAGGTATTTGATTACTTGTAATTAATTTTATCTAGTTATCTTAAGTTTTAAAAATGCGTTTACTTATATTTGGGTATCTTTTGGGATTGAAAAACTAGTCACTCACCTTAAATGTCTTGACCAAGTAGCCTAGTCCAGGCCTTCATGTACCTGATAAGGCAATATTTGATTCAGTGGCGCACTGACTGATGATCACCTTTTTTTTTTTTCCCCTCTTGCAGTAGCTATACATGCAGTTTTCTATATTTTCACTGAAGTCTGATAATGTTCCAGACCTTATATTTTATCTTTATCATTTTATTCACCTGTTTTTCGTATCATTCCTGTTACAAAGGAGAAAATTAAGTTCGGTCACTATAAAACTACATACAATTATTCTTTTTTCTTTTGTTAACTGTACATACATCTCAAAACGAGCATTATATTTGGCTTTTTCTTTACATTTATTTCAGCCCTTGGTACTGACGACTGAGTAGGTCCAGCGTATTATACATATCCATTTATTAATTCTTAACAGTTTCAATCCGACGACTATTTCATTGAGTTATGGAGCTAATTCATCCACACCCTCACCAAAAGTGGTCCCTCAAAACCTAAATAAAAGTCAGGGGATACAAAGTGTTATGAGGAGTACGTCACTGAACCGAAGTGACTAAGCTTATATTTTTTTTTATGTATCGAGATTTTCAAAAATTAGGACCATCTGTAAGTTAAGGTCAGGTCCATTTTCGTGTGAAGTCTAATGATCATTCGCCAGAGTTTGCACTTTTCCCTTTTCCGGGACGTGGATCAAACTCACCTCATTAGTTCTATAACAGTGGAGATGAGGGTTTGATTTCTGGATCCTACCCACCCCGTTACTAATGGTAGGAAGACGACGACGATGATACCAATGCCTTTCTGCCCCTTATTACAGACCATGGGAAATGTAGGTGCTAATAATGATGATGATAATATTACTGATACTAATACTAATACTAATACTACTAATAATAACAATAATAATAATATAATAATAGTAGTAGTAGTAGTAGTAGTAGTAATAAAAATGATGATGATGATAATGATGACGATGATGATGATAATGATGACGATGATGATAATGAACACTCTATCCCATTCCCCAGCCTGTTTGAACACTCTAGTAGAGCCTGTACATAATTGTCTCCTCTGCGTTGGTTCAGCTAGCTTGAGGTCTGGGCGCCTACACTGTGGTGGTTGAACTGATATTGTTAACATCTCCGTGTGTGTGTGTGTGTGTGTGTGTGTGTGTGTGTGTGTGTATCCCTGAGAGTTGAAAGTTATATAAAACAGCACAGGTACTTAAATGTGAGAACTGGATTGTGCATGTGCGTTCGTGCCTTAGGGCGTGTGTGCACATTGTTGCCGTGCGTGTCGTTGACACGAGCAAGTCTGGACGTGTTCTGGTGGACCAAGTGTGTTCTCACACCTCTATAAAAGCCGTTGGCAAATGGTCGAGTGCAAAGTTTATGTATGCGCAGAATGGTTGTCGACGGAGAGTATGCTTACGTTTTGTCGTTCCTTTTGTCTGCCCAAAAGATAACGAAAAGAAGGGGATGAGTTAAATGGATAATTTATTACACTGTTTATGCTAGTCATGAGGTTATGTGGTCAAAATTTGGCAGAAAGCATTTCATCGAATAATGGCAGATTTGCTAGCTCATAAATCACCCAGAAAGTATTAATAGGATGTGCGAACCATAATTAAGATTTTTATTGTAACTGTTTATGACAACCGACTCCATTCTGCCGCAGCCTTAGGGACAGCCAGATTCAGTGTGTCCCTAACTGTATAAATATTTGAATCATGATAGCGTTTTGAAAAGTGAAATCTGCAAGTTGTAACCGTGGTATTTAATGAACGTCGCACTTTCAGTTCCATAGATTTTTGCCATACTTACAGGGCCATGTCTGGGGTGTGTTTGAGGTTCCTGCGATGTGTATCTGGGGTTTTGCTGGTGTGTGTTTGAGTGGTGTGTCCAGACACAAAAGACACCTTTTCCTAAGTATTTGACCGGTGGATAAAGTTGAGGTAGGTTCAGCTATCTAAGGTGTTTATGCATTAAACAAAAGTTCATTTATAGATAGATCTCTGCTAGGTTCATTAATGGACTTAAATACTAGCTAAGCGTGCCGGAGGTTCGTACTCTCTTAAATCACCTTCCTGTAATGGAATTTTTAGCAGACTAAAAATATTTATACACACACACACACACACACACACACACACACACACACACACACACACACACACACACACACACACACACACACGTTATACGTCTATATACTTACTGTACCTCCATCACGAAAATGTGTCAGTGTGAGATGATGGTCCGTAGATTTACCATCAGGACTTTAGGTGATCTTAATTTTCCGTATTCCCCACTGGATGTTTTATTGGGAGCTTAGATGCTACACCTACGGAGTGTAGTTGATATCTAGCTTCTCATACGACTTTCAAGGCACCGATAGAGAGTTTCCTTTGTGTGTTTTGCCCAGTGTCACGAGTACACTGTTTATAGATAAAACTGTTTCTCCGGCAGAACTGCAAGGGGCCTGCTGTCCTCAGCCTGACTCAGGACGTTCTCAGATGCATCAGCTTCGTGCATCCGGTTGCTTACTCTTAGATCATTATATTTACATCTAGAGGCGTGTTTTACTTCCTCATTTTGAGTACGCATTTTTAAAGATTGCTCAGATGCAGCTACCAGTAAAAGATGATCGCTTAACAGACCACAAACCACCACCGTCATTCATAGGTATTCTATTTTTTTTTTTTTTTTTTTTTTGGTGTGTGTGCGTGTGTGTGACCGACTCTGGGCATAGGCTTCACAGCCTGCTTTCAAGGCCCAGTAGTCCTTCTACGTACCGTACATCTCTACATGTCACCACTTCGGCGCTAACACCCACCGTCCATATTGAATAAATGCTAGGGCTGTCTCATACAGGACTGATGTATTGGTATTAGCAGGGGTATTTTTACGACATGTTGGCGGGTCTTCTGGTAGATCAGTAAAGTCTGATGTTTATGAAATTCAAATCCTTAAACTGTTCCCTGCCCCAGCGGGATTTGAACCCGGGTCCGTTAAGACTGCAGGCAAACTCTCTACCGATTGTGCCACCTCCTTCCCCAATCAGACTGGCACAAATACGTGGGTAAATACACATTTAAAGAATATATGAATAATTTTATTATTTTACTACAGTTATACATTACTGACTTCAGTAAATTTTATTCTACACGTCCAATTTGTTCACTATGGTGTAATTATTTAACGTTCCATATAGTCCAGGTAATCTGCTTGTTGTCATTTTAAAATGCTGTCAGCAAAATTTAATTATTTCATTTACGGTGAAGTATGATTGCCCTCACAAATTATCTCTAAAAATCTACTCTGTAGGCGGCAGAATACACAGGACACGGCAGGCAAATACAAAAAGCGAGAACATAGTCCCCGTCCACACCGACGTACACATAAAAGATAGAGTGTGTAATGCTCATGGATCAGGCTATTAAGCCTTCACGTAATGCCGGACATAGATAAAGTAAATGTGCAATATCTCCCTGCGCATTCAGAAAAACATGAAAACTGCACACCAATCTTGTGGTATGTGCAATGACTTGAAAGATTTGTAAAATAATATTACTACGTAATAAAAGAATCTAGTATTCCGATGAAAAAGCCACATGAACGCAATGGTGGCATTTATGTGAAGGGGTTATATCCCAGGATGCACTCAGAGTCGTCGAAGTCGGGCTAAATCTAAATACTATGTAACAGAAATACTGTAATCTGTTTTATGGAGGAAGGTAAAGCCATCGATACCATAACTATGTCTTTCTTCTAGAGAAACAGCAATAGTTAGTATGGATAATAACTCTTTAAAGGCTCCCATGACTCACTCTTTGCTGGATAAAATCGTCTGGCATTGGTTGGAGTAAAAGACAAGAACAGTCCTCATTATGAGAGGTTTATGGTGATAGTATTAACTCGCACAAACTATTATGACTCGTTCTTAGTTGAATACTGTATATCTAATTTAGGTACAATTAACCACTGAATTACGTTCAATACTATAAAATACTAAAGACTCATCTTTAAGAGGTCAGGACTCAGGTCGATAAAACTTTTAGTGTTCCTTCCTCTGGCACTCACATTTCAGGGGTCCATTATAATTTAATTCCTCCCCTGAAGTGACAGTCCACCACACTTAATGATTAAGACAAATGCATTAGTTAAAAACGGTTTATTAAAGTGTGCTTTTTACATTTTAACCCATCCCTAGAGAACATAATTAGCCGACGAGGTTAAACCCCTAAGTCAGAGGACGTAAGCTAACATTTAGTTCTCACTGATTTACACGATTTTATTCAGCTTAAGGGAGACCTTTTCTACCATAGAAGGTTATAATTTAACTTCTCCACTTCGAACAGTCTCTCCTAACGAACGTAACTGTTAGGAAACGGCAAAAATAAACCAAATTAGCCCCCTCTTAATCGGGACAACACTAGTATTCTGTTTCAGCTAATAACAGACTATTTTTAAAACTGATATTGGGTCATTGAAGCCGGGACTTATTAACACGGGTGCCATCAACTCTCTCATGGTCGATACAAGCGTAGTATTCTATTCCAGATAACGTCAGACGCCTTTATAGTCAGCTGAGAGTGAAGTAGCAGCCGATAAGCCACAGTGGTGAAAAGAGGTTGACAAAACGCAAATTAGAACAGTGCCTTTTCCACTGTTCTAGCAAATGTTCTTCACGATCCAGCATTACACATATTCTCCATCCTCTAGTTCAGATATATAACCCTATAGGGTAGCTTTCCGTCAACGATCAGTCTTAGTAACGTATCTGTGACTGTCCCCCCCCAAAAAAAAAAAAATAAATAAAATAAAATCATGCGTACATTACGCTAATTTCAGGTAGTTATCACTTTAATTCTCTCGTACAACTGCAAATATTAATGTTAATCCATATCATGGTGATCTATACTGAGACAAAGCACAAGACTTTTGAAACCAAGTGATGTGACTTTTGGAGACCAAGAAACTTTTCAGTGTTATGTAAGTGTTTTATTACTGTTCGACTAAACACTGGATCGAAATTTGAGTATGCTAATACACATTCCATATATTGCACAACTTCTAGTTAAGTCCATTTCCTGCTCATTTTAGGTATTACATCCACAGTAATTTACAGAGAAACTGTAAATTAAAATTCCATTGCTATCCATAGGCTGATCTGCTAGTTTCTACCAATTTACAAATTGCGTAGAGAAAGTTGTTATATTTTTGAGAGACCTCTTAGATATATAACAGGGCCGTCCTGTACTGAATCGTGTTGTACCCAGAGCATCGTTTGTGCTCTGTCACAGTCAAGTGCCCTTCCAATTTAAATAAAGTCTTAAATCCTTCTTCCCCCTTCTAATCATCTTCCATCCTTTTATCCAGTCATGTCATTTTCATAACCCTGTGAACCTTGAAAGAACCCATCCCTCCTCTTCGCTCCCCCAGTTATCCCGCATCGCCTGTTTCGCCATCTTTCATTCCTATCTTAGTGTAGCCTAAAAGTCGTGAAAGTAATTATCCCTCGTCTTCCCCCTTCCAGCCATTCTTTATTCTTTTTTCCAGTCTTGTCGCCTTCTTTCTTCGTGAACTTTGAAATTATCTTATTATTCTTATTATCCTTTTCGATCCCACCTCCAAACACATTTCTCCAGTCATATCCCTTCATATTTTCATGGAGCGCGAAAGAACTTTATGTTCCTTTTCCCTCCCCGTTCCAACCATTCCCAATTCTCTCTTCTAATCATCTGCCCTGCGTATCCCCGTGAACATTAAAACAAGTAGTGACTATCTTCATAGACCTGTGGCGAAACTACTGCAGCCAATTTATAAAAGTTTCTTTCCTTGAAACTCCTCCAACATGTGGAATTGTTTTATTGAAATGCCTCCTTGTTACCAAATTTCAGAATTGCTAAATATTCGTCTGATGTAATAGCTGACACGTGAAATCAACTCAAAATTTAAAGCTGAGCAACTTTGTAATTCATAAGAAAGTCGCTAAAACGCCTCCTCGTAGCAGAAAATGAAAATCGCCTAATAGTCAGCTGATGCGTCAGCTGACGCAACAGGTGGCATAATGTCAACTCAAAATTTCAAGCTGAGCATCTCTGTATATCATACGAAAGTGGGTCAGAGCTCTCCAAGAGCAGATATTCGAACTTTCCTTGAAGGAGCAAAAAGAAAAATCCCCCAGGAGAGCCACTTACAGACCTGTCGACTTCTCCTCAGGTAAATAGTATTATCCGTCTCCTTTCCGTTTTTAACCACCTATCCTTGCATTGGCGATTCCAGAAGTGGGATTTGGGAAAATTTATCCTCTCTTTCTTTTTTCCCTTTTATAATATACGGCTTTTTTGTTCCTTCATCGTGTATTCATAATTACTGCACTGAAATTAAATGCATGTTTCAGTATTTCTAACCGGATGAAATTGATCCAGTTCATGAAGATTTGTAGTTTATGACTGTAAAATAAATGTGAGAGTGCACATTCCATATGTTCTTAGTACAATTTCAAGTGCATCGTTTCTCCAAAACGATTAAAAAAGGAAACACGAAGGAAAAGTTCTGGACCCCTCTCTTACCCAATCCTGGATCTTACCTCAGCAAATTCTAAACATGTCCCTTTACTGAATTCGTGAAACTTCTGTTACTTATTTATATTTATCCTTCCCACTTTCCACCATTCTCACATCCTGTTCCAGTCATGTTCACTTCCCACTTTCATGAACACATAATCCTTCTCCATCCATTGATCCCGTTTCCTTTGTCACAGTCACGTTCTCTTCTTATTTACGTGAAGCGAGAAAGTGCTCAGTTATCCCTCTCCTTTCTCATTCCTACCTCACAATTCCGGGCATTTTAATCCTTTCCTGTTTATCTCCTACGTCTTCACTCAAAGAGTCGCCACGCAGCCAAGCACAAGGAAAGGAGAGTAAAGGAGGTATGAAAGTTATCATCTGTTGCTAATTGGTACCCTTAGTCTAAACCTGCAGCATGTTGTCTAGTGAGCGAGGATGTAGTCTTTAATCCTGCTTGATCGTTTGTTACCGGGCACCTAAGACTGTCGGTGAGAGTATCGGAGAGTTGAAAGCAGCCCCACCAAGTGTATCATTATCCACTTTCAATGGTGCGCTTGCCTCAGAAGCACAAACGCCCAACTCTGGAGAACACACAATACGTCACTGCTCTCATGGCAGTCATGGCTTATCTATATTGTTTTGCCCTTTCACCGCGAAAAGAAATGTCGGTAAAGTATCCCATTTGAAAAATGTTACCTATTTCAGTAGTGTTTGCCTGGAGAACAGAAACACCTAGAGTCGGATTCACAGAACTGGATGTAAGGATGAAGATACTTTGAGTAGAACTGCCGAGTCACTATAACAAACTCTACTACATATTCTCATTGTTTATTGGGGGATAAAAGGAACAGCTGCCCCTCTCGTGGTAGGTACAACTCTAGTATTCTTTTGTAGCAAGTGGATTGGAGACCCAAGCAAGGGAATGTGCTTTCACAGGGAGACGTTATCACAACTTGCCGTTCCAACATACGGCCTGTCAGCCATCAGGTACGGGCTAGCTTGAACTCACTCCTCTTGCCACATAGCAGTAGGTCGGGGTGTGTGGATTCGAAATTATCAAATGACCACTACATACCTTTTAGACTTACAGTAGCAAGATGGGTACGAGCCCCACGAAGGTGAGGGTGTTTTCACTACACGATGTTATCATAAACCTTATTAGGGCTGGCGAAGGTGTGTGTTGTCCGACTGCTTTTTTATGTCTGTTTATGTTTCCCGTGGACGATATTCGGTAACATAAGAAAGTCCTGTTGTGCTGAAAGAGTTAATGACGGCGATCTCTAGCCTCAGCAATTCAAAGTCTCTCCGAAGTTCAAGATCATCTTGAAGTAAAAAAAAAAAAATCATTAATAATACATCATTATTGTGAGGCACCTACTGTACGCTCTTAGTCAAATGACGTTTCTTCTAACTTATTCTTGTTATTTTATTTGGTACAGAGAAGCGCTTTAGTGAAAACTTTATCTGACTTTTGCATCTGGGAAAACTTCGTATTAGCTGAAGAAAATCGTCTGGAGAAGGCAAGAAAAAACAAAACTACAGAGAAAACTTCTGATCGCAATTGTGCATTTCTCAGACTTTATTGTCGGTTTATGAACCCTTTGTATGGTAAACATGAAATATTTTTTCGTTCCTACGTGTAAAAC
This sequence comes from Coenobita brevimanus, assembly GCF_032717465.1. Classification (NCBI taxonomy): domain Eukaryota; kingdom Metazoa; phylum Arthropoda; class Malacostraca; order Decapoda; family Coenobitidae; genus Coenobita; species Coenobita brevimanus. The sequence continues at coordinate 28,298,518 of NC_136976.1, read as the reverse complement.
CTGCATGGGGGGACTTTAGAAAAGAACTCAGCTCTTCTCGTAACCGTGATCAAAACAGACTAGAACACACCGCTTTACACCATTTGTTGTGTTTGAGTTTAGTGGTCCTATGCCCATATATTTTATTCTTTTTTTCTTTTTTTTACATTTTCAGGGGTGTAAAATACTATGAAAACCTAAATGGAACCCTGAGAAAAGTGATCATCTCCAGGTCACTTCATCTAGAAGTAAAGTCGCTAGCCAATGGAAACGAGTGTTGGTAAAATTATCAACGGTAATACTAAGAAGAAACAGAGAAGAAATTGCTTGGAAATTGCAACACAAGAGAAGTCATCAAGCCATTACTTCATCCTGCAAGTGTTCATTTCCCCCACAGACTTGGCTGAACTATCCCTAACACACCAAAATCCTGCCCATCTAATCAGCCTCAGTGCGTCTTAACGAGCGCTCACTTCGTCAGGCGTGATTATAAAGTTTTTGCCAGGCAGGGGTCGGGGCTAAACCTGGGAGTTAATTACAAGTTTCTTGGCTGCTTTAATATGAGAGAGAGAGAGAGAGAGAGAGAGAGAGAGAGAGAGAGAGAGAGAGAGAGAGAGAGGAGGGGATATATTGATTACTGTGACCTTTAGAACAAAACCAACAAGTTATATGTGCCATCCTCAGTTCTTTAGCCTTAGATATGATCCATTGCTCACAAGGTTTCTTTTCCTTCATTTCATTTTTTATTTATTTTTTCTTTTACTTTTTGCGTGTAACGTTGTCGCACATTATCGCAAGCTTGTGTGCCATGTTCAGCTTATAGTAATCAGTCCAAAATTTAAGTTCATTATACAGAGTTCTAAGTCTGTTCAGTCTTTATCTACAGCGATGAAGCAAGTTGCATTTTATTCACACTAATGTCAGATGATTGATGGCCCCTGCAGTGTGGTACACGATCAGCTCAGCAGGAGGAAGCTCAGGTCACCAGGAAGAGGATCATGTCACCAATATTAGGTCACCAGGATGCACTTCAAGTCAAGAGGATGTCACCGGGATTAGGTCACCGGGATATGGCACAGGTCACCAGAATCAAGCCACTAGGATACGACTCAGTTCACCAGGATTTGATTCATGTCATCAGGATATGATTCAAACCACCAAGGTACAACTCAGGTCACCAATATGCAACCCAAGTCACCAGGATACGACTCAATTCACCATGATACCACTTAGGTCACCAGGATACCACTCATATAACTATGATTCAAGTCAACAGGATACGACTAAAGTCATCAGGGTGTGACTCAGCTTACAAGGTTTAGGTTTCCAGGCTACGGACACAAGGATACTGCTTAGATCGCCGAGATACTGTTCAGATTACCAGGCCCAGGTAATAATAATATAATCAGGTCACCAGGAAGGGACAAATTTAATAACACTAGGAAGAAGCTAATGTCACCGGTAAGCTGCTAATGTAACCAGGACAAGGCTTTTATCATCAAGAAGAGGCTAAAATCACAGGAAAAGATAAATATCACCGGAAGGAGGCTATATCACCAGGAAGAGGTTAGTATTATCAGAAGTAGGCTAATACCAGGAAGAGGCTAATGTCACTAAGATGAGGTTACCATCAAGATGAGATTAATATAACTAGGATGAGGCTAATACTGCCAAGATGAGACTAATATTGCTAGGAAGAAGGTAGGCTGCCAGGAAGAGAGTATTATCACAAGAGAGTTACAATACCACTAGGAAGCGGCTTGTGCCATCATGGAGGACCGGCTTAAAGAGTAGAACAAAAGCTCCTCATAATACTGTATATTCCATGATCAGTAGATAGAGTGAATGAGTGAGTGAGAAGTCCGGGTGGGTGAAATATTACTTGACTACACATCCAAACGGTAATAAAACGCACGTGGAATACATCAAGGCCTCTCCAGGAAGTGGCTAGTATCACCATGATGAGGCTTGTGTCCACCAGCAGTAGAGACTGAGGTATATCTGGTAGGTAAGACTGACAGGAGAGAGGGCTAAGTAGGCCAAGCGAATCATTCTCTGACATATCTCTCCTTGTCTCTTCTCAGTGAAACTCGTGCCCGTCGAGACAGAAGCCTGCTGTTCCCGATCCCCAGTCAGTTTGGCAGCACAACTCTCCTTATTTGTGGTCGGCGTCCCCCAGGGGGTGAATCCCCTCCTTGATCTCGGGCAGCCTCCAATACACTAATCAGTTGCTGCCAGCCAAGCACGCATAAAGGTATCCAATCGTTCAACAGGATCCTCAACAGGACTGGGCATTTTAAGCCGATCTGAGACTGCCACTTCATACCCATATGTGCACTCCTCATGCCATGAGTTTCTAAAGATGGAACCTTTTCTGGTGTCATCTTGAGAATCTCTCAGTTTTTATTTGTAGCCTTAGAGTAGCAACAACAAGTCTGTGATCAGTAAAAAAGAACTTTGCAGTCCTGAAAACCCTTCAGTTCTGAAGGACCCTCCAGCGAGTACTAACAAGAATGTGATCAATCTCCCTAACAGCTCCTACGGTATTGGGATACTAAGTCCAGCAATGAAGATTTAGCCACTGGATTTTGCGAAATTCAGAAGGTAAAAACTATTGGAATTCCTGGTTCCAGAGCCATGGGGACCTACACAATCCATGAAGCCCTCCCTGTCAGTGCCAGTAACTGCATTAAAGTGTCCTAAGACCAGGAGGTATCCCGCGAGGGGCACTGTACCACAACAGAGTCAAGTTTGGTGTCGAATATCTCTTTCTCTTCAAGATCACTCATCTCAATTGGAACATACACCGCAGTAAGAGACATGAAGCCCATGGAGTGCATCAATACCACAGCATTATATGCTCATCAACCGGAGTAACTCTGTCGACACAAGAGACAAAGTGAGCATCAATTGCCACTGCGACACCCCTAAGATGTGCACCATCGTCACAGCCAGACCAGTGGTATGTGTAACTATCGCTATTCAGCTCACCATGACCGGGTCACCTCACTTCAGAGAGTGCAGTTATGCCGACCCAAAGTCATCCCAAGTCTCGTGACAACAAGGGCAATCGATCATCCTTTGAAAACCTTAAAACATTTGAAGCCCCCACCCTCCGTGCCTTCCGAAGGTTAAGCCTGTGCTTGCAGCCTCAGGCTCGTGCGTCCTCTGCATCACCACGACGCGAATCAAAAGGAGGGTCTGGGCTAGGGGATACCACCTCATATTCTGGGTGCTGGGGTCCCATATGCTTTACCCAGCAACTGTAATGGTGGTGTGTGTATATATATATATATATATATATATATATATATATATATATATTTATTCGTGATGGTCTGAATGTATGTTTTTCAACATTTGCAGTTACGAATGCGAATGCGAATATGAATTTTCAATATTTGCGAATACAAATGCGAATGCGAATATTTTATTTGTGTGATGACATAGAAACGTGAGTTAGTCATATTTTTTTTGTACGAAGTAATTTCATTTTAAGAGTTTCAGCCTCAGAAAACTGAATGAACAGATCTATATCAAATTTCTCTGCTTCCAGAATGCGGGACGAAGACCCAGCTTTTATATTCATCCCACAGACCTCTTTCCCCAACCTCCTTCCATTGAAAGAAGAATTTTAAACATTACCATACAATTTTGACTGTAGTTTATATTTATACTTTGTGAATGTGTTACACTGGAATGATATCATGCGCAAATGAAAAACGTGTTGACATAAGGACTTACTATTAGTAGCTGAATTTGATTTTGGAAGGTTACATTTAAATAAAAGCTTCTTAGCTCTCTTCGCAGAAAGCCTGTTCCTCTTTTCATCATATATCAGACTGACACCACTGAAAAGTAGTTCGCTGGCAACACTTAATGGAGGGCAAGCCAAGAATGTCCGGGCTAACTGAGAGAGAATAGGACAGGTTTCTTTGTGCATTCTCCACCACGTCAAGATATCTTTAGCCGCAGCAATGCGCTTCTCTTTGTGGTACTGGTTGATGATTTTGTACGCCTGCTAACTCTGCTGTGAAAGCTGGTTACCGTCTTCAACATCATCATCACTTCTTGATGAAAGGATTGAATTAAGCGTTGAAGTAAAATCTTTGCGTGTAGCTGGTTGAGAAACTTGTGCATCTGATTTTTTTTTTTTTTTTTTATTACCTCGAGCACTGGATCGAGGTTCTTTAAACAAACAGGCGAAGCTATTTTTCACTCTGTCGGTAACAAATTGGGATGAAAAAAAAATCTCCTTATGTCTAGGTTTCAAAAATGTGGCCACAGCACATGTGTCATTACTTGCTAGTTCTAGTGAATCAAACCTCTTCGATAAATCATCCGTTATTTTTTCTCTAATGTTCTTTATGCCAAGGCTTTTATCGGCGAGTGACTTGATCACCATTTTGAGTGTGGTTATAAGAGGTAATACTTCAGATATCGATGATGAGGCGCTGCTGATTTTCTTGGTAATATCCTTAAATGGCTTGAGTTGGTTGGCAACACTAGCCTAGAACACTAGTTCACCTCATGCTTTTATCTCAATATTTGATTTTCTATAAACTTCATGAATATAGTTACTTTATTAATATTCGCAATATACTCGCATGACAACATGCAAATGCAAATGCGAATGAGAATATCGAAAAATATGTGAATATTTGCGAATGCAAATGCGAGTGCGAAAATTCGGACCATCACTACTGCATATATATATATATATATATATATATATATATATATATATATATATATATATATATATATATATATATATATTGTTTCTTGAAATATTTCCCTCTGCAAAGGAAAAGGGGAAAAGGAAGCGTGTGGTAATCATTGGGGCATTTGTCATCTTCGTGTAATGGGAAAAGTACATAATTGGCTGAGTCAGGGAAATAACAAATGAATTAGTTGGAGATGAACAGGGAGGTTTTAGGAAGGGAAGAGGTTGTGTAGATCAGATATTCATCCTTATGGTTTCAGTGGAAAAGTTTCTAGAGAAGGGAAAGAAGTTGTATGCTGCCTTCATGGATTTGGAGAAAGCATATGGCAGAGTGGATTGACAAGGCATATGGAAAATATAAAGAAATATGGAGTAAATGGGAAACTGTTAAATGCCGTGAACAGTATGTAGGAGGGTGCGAAGACTGCAGTGCTTGTGGATGATGAACTGAGTGGATTTTGTTGTCAGAATGTTGGATTGAAACAGGGGTTATAAAAGAGATAAAAGGTAGGACAGTGGACGTTGGATCCCTAATGAGAGAGGGCAGCGTTTGGAAATTTCTTTTTTTTAGGGCGCGTTCACACGTGTACTTGAACATATGTTGACAGCACAGCTGGCAACATGTTTGGGAACATGGTTGCAGCAGCATTTGGACAGATGTATGCAAACATGTTTCAGTGCAGCTTCGAACACTGGCAGCAGAGGTGATGGGATAAGTTTGTCCATACGAGGCAGCTGAGATTTCATCATGATGTTGCCAACATGATCTGGACGCTGCTGTTCCCAACATGTTTGCAGCGTGTTCGTTACTGTGTTGCTTACATGTTACTAACACTTGTTTGTGCACGCATGTGGACGCGCACTTAAGTAAAGACGACGGGGAACTGCGAGGCTTGGTGAATGAATTTGGGAGTGTGTAAGAAACGGAATCTAAAGGAAGAGTAAAGTTATGGTCTTCGAGAGATATAAAGTCAATGAATGCAAAGTGAAGTTGGATGATGGAATGAAAAATATGAGTGATTTTAAGTACTTGGGATGTGTGATGATTAAGGATGGAAGTTTGGAGGATGAAATGCTTGAAAGGATACAACAAGTAAGAAAGGTTGCTTGTTCTTTGAAAGCAGTGATAATAAATAGGGAGGTGAGCATGGAAGCAAAAAGTCGCCGCATGATAGTATTGTGATGCCAACTCCATCCAATGGAAGGGAAGCCTGGACTTTGTTGGAAGGACAGAAGTCAAGAGTGAGGGCAGTGGAAATGAGTTACTTGAGAGGAGCATGTTGAGTTAAATGTAGAGACAGACTGACAAATGAGGAAGTGAAGGAGGGTTGTGGTGTGGATGCGGATATGATAGAAAGCGTAAGGAGAAATACACTGAGGTGGTTTGGCCATGTGGAGAGGATGGAGAGCAAGAGAATAACGTGGAGTGTATGTGAGTGAGGCGGAGGGAGGGAGAAGGAGGGTGAGGCTGAGGATGAGATGGAAGGATGAAGTAGAGAGGTATATCAGAGAGGTGGGTGTGAACTGGGGGTGAGGGCAACGAAATGTCGGGGGACAGGGCTACATGGAGGCAATTTGTTTGTGGCCCCTTCTTACGGGATTATTGCCTCTGAAAATAGATAAACTGAAAATACCCACCTTAAAACTTGGATAGTGAGATGGATGTACGCCATTCTTGAACATATTTAACCCTTTTAAGAATGGAACAACTTGAATTCTACTCTAGTTAACGGCTGGCTGTTTTTATGGATTATGGTGTATGACAGAAGCCCGAGTGAGCTAATATTTTTTAACCTCTGACCCCCTTATGATAGGAATGGTTCTAATATACTATTCCAGCAAATGATAGACTAGTTTAACCAGCTGAAAGTTCGGCAAAAGAACCTGAGAGAGAGAGAGTTTTACTATAACCAGCAAATTAGATTTGTGTTAACTTCCTGCATTATAATTGCGTTGGATTATGATGCAGCTACAGCATCCCGGAAACCTCATGTCATGGAGGAAATAATTAAAAGCACCAGCATATATGTCCATGCATACCGGCTGATAATGAACACAGCAAAATGGACTGCATTTCATTAGCTGCATTCACCCCCTGATAACTTACCAGTTAGCTAATATATTATTATCTCCAAGCTCAATCGGTAGAGAGGTGGCCTGCAGTCCTAACGAACCCAGGTTCGAATCCCGGCAGGGGCAGGGAACAGTTTAAGGATTTGAATTTCATTAAATCAGGCTTTACTGATCTACCAGAAGACCCGCCGACATGTCGTAAAAATACCCCCGCTAATACCAATACACCAGTCCTGCATGTGACAGCCCTAGCATGTATTCAATATGGACGGTGGGTGTTAGCGCCGAAGTGGTGACATGTAGAGGTGTATGGTATGTAGGAGGACTGCTGGGCCTTGATAGCAGGCTGTGAAGCCTATGCCCAGAATCGGACATTAAAAAAAAAAAAAATACGCGTTCAACCACAAAAACATTCATGAGCATTCACACAACCACTCAGACTAAGCAATTTCTTACTTCCCTATATAACCACCTTATCACTCACAGAAGTCAGTTTCACCTGCCTTCCATATAAATATCCACCCTGTCCACTCATCCATCCGCCATAAAACCATCCAATCCTCAATATTCACCCACCCTTTCCATTCACCCACCACACCCAACCATCCACCCCATGTGTACCTAAATACTATTTCTTCCCACCCACGCACCATTTCCACTCACCCATTATATTCGCCCACCACCTGCATCCACCCATCCATGCCCCCATTCACATTGACTGGGAACCATCTGAACATTCACAGCAGGCATCTTCACCCACTGCAAAACATTCATCTACATTCACCCACCCACGCCCTTACTCACTGTCTGCAATTATTCACCCATCCATGTCCCCATTCACTGCCAGTAACCTGTACACTCATACTAGATGCCTTTACCCTAATTACTCATGACCATCAACTACAGTACAATCGTCCAAAAATCACCTTTCACACCAAAATCACCCACACCAGCCATCCATCCATTGCCCGCACCTACACTCACCCCCCCGGAAATATACGGCCTCACATTTTTAATTAAAAGTTGGGGAAGTGGAAAATATGGTTTGGAGTCTGAAATTTGTATCCATAAATAAATATTTTTACAATTATGTTAGCGTGTGAGGTATGGGGGATGGATCAGACAGCTCCCCACCCCACCCCCCAAAAAAGTTTAATGCTAGGAATTAATTAACTTCGTTAGTGGGCGAGCCGTGATGATGGGCGTATCAGCAGGGCGTAATTGAAACAGGAAGTCTAGAGTGATGGAATGGCACGTTTCTTCAAGACTTTGCAATATTCTTCAATAACATATATACGTCTTGCTCTGGCTTTCTGATATTCCTGCTGAGCACTTCCCTCATCTCGCTAATTATATTAAAAAAAAAAAAGAAAAAAAAAAAAGGCCGGTTGAAGCTGTGGCTAATTAATGTTTGCAGGAACCATTGTTTTTCCACAAGGATTTATGATATGCAAGAAGATTATTTCAAGTATAGTTAATCTCCTCCGCCAGTGGATAAACCTAATGGAAAATATTTATTGAGAACCCTTTTTCTTTCACCTTATCTTCACCGACAACAAGGTTTCCTACAGTAAGTTTGAAGTTACACACACACACACACACACACACACACACACACACACACACACACACACACACACACACACACACACACACACACACACACACACACACACACACACACACACACACACACACACACACACACTTTGTTACATATTTGCCACCCTGATACTAAATCTCTGACGTCTGCTTCACGGGAAAGTGGCCCAGTGACTGATGGTTGCACTGTTGACGAGAAACAAAAGAGGCCGGATCTATGCCCATGATGGATAATGCTAGACGCTGGATGTCAGTGCTTCTAATTTATTTACCCGTGAACCCCTGAGCTTGAGTGATGCGCTGGGGCGCGTGAGCCTTTTTTGCCCTTCTTTATACAGTATATATATATATATATATATATATATATATATATATATATATATATATATATATATATATATATATATATATAAAATCATCATCAGCCATTACAAGTCCACTGCTGAACAAAGGCCTCCCCCAACCTTTTCCACGAATTCCTTGACTGAGCCAATATTTGCCACGTTTTCCCTGCATATTTCTCTATCTCACCTCTCCACCTCCTGTCTGGCCTTTTTCTGCTACGCTTACAATCTCTTGGTGTCCAGTCAGTCAGCTTCTTGCTCCATCGGTTATCCCTTATTCTTGCTACGTGGCCTGCCCACCTCCATTTCTGTTCTTTTATAACTTCTATAATATCTTTGATTTTAGTCTGCTCTCTCACCCAATTTGATCTTTTCCCGTCTCTTAAATATATTTCCAACACTAACCTTTCCATTACTCTCTGAGAACGAATTAATTTATTTTCCATTGATTTTGCCAGTTTCCAGGTCTCACAGCCATACGTCATAGCTGGAATTATGCTGTACATTCATTATATACTTTTCGTTTCATACAAACTGGTAAGCTACTTTTCATAATGTCTCCATGTTTGCCGAAAGCTTTCCATCCAGTTGTAATGCGTCTTTTTATTTCGCTATCATTTTCTTTCGTTATTTTTAGTATTTGTCCCAAGTAATTGAACTCCTCAACTTCTTCAGGAATTTCCCCGCTTATTCTGATGACGCTCCTTGGTGTTTGTGGATTAAACATTAGTTTTACTCCGGCTCATCTTTAGCCTTTCTCTGAGACTTTCTCTGTTCAGGTCATTTAACATTTCTTGCAATGTTTTGCTGTTTCTGAGATTAGGACAGTGTCATCTGCAAACCTTAAATGGTTTAGCTTTTCTCCACCAACGTTTACTCCTTTGTTTTCCCAGTCTAGCTTACTGAAAATGCTTTTTAGTCATGCTGTAAATAATTTTGGTGAAATTGTATCTCCCTGACGCACGCCTTTCTCGGTCTTAATTTTCTCTGAATCTTTATGTAATTTAACTGTAGCAGTTCCCTCTTTATATATGTTTTCAAGCAGTTTTACAATGTTCTCGTTCACTCCATGTTCTTGCAATGAATTTATAATTGCTATGTGCTCCACTGAGTCGAGAGCCTTTTCGTAATCAACAAAACCTAAGCACAGTGGTTTATTATATTCTGTAGTTTTCTCAATTAGCTGATTCATTGTGTGTAGATGATCAGTAGTCGAATACCTGCTTCGGAATCCTGCCTGTTCACGAGGTTGGTTTTCCTCTAAATTTGTAGTTCTTTTCGTAAGGACTTTAGTGAAAAGTTTGTAAATGACTGATAATAAGCTAATCGGTCGATAGTTACTAAGATCTTTTGAGTCACGTTTTTGTAAAGTAAAATAACTATTGCATTACACCATGTTTGGGGAATTTTCTTCTTTTTTATACATTGAGTAAATTAGCGAGCAAGCCTATTTTGTACCGCTAGTCCTGCATCCAACAGTAAATCTGCTACTATTCCATCTTCCCCCGGAGCTTTCCCTCTTTTCATATTTTTCAGAGAAATATTTACTTCGTCTGGTTTTACCTCAGGTATTTTACTTGTGTCAACTGAAAAGTTAGCTATTGGTACTGCTGTCTTTGATGCATACAGGTCTTTGTAAAATTCTTCAACTCTCTTCAGCATCTTATCTCTGCATTTAACGACTTCACCGTTTTTATCTTTCAGTGATGTAATCTGTTGCTTTCCTAGTGCCATTGTACTTCGGACCTGTTTCAGACTATTTCCTTTTTTGATGGTTTCTTTGATCTGATCCATGTTTCTCATTTTTTTTTCTTCTCTTTGTCTTTTGTTGATAAGATTATTTAATTCCGCTCGTTCTGTTTCATCTTTCTTTGTTTTTAAATTCATTTCCTTTCTTTTTATCAAAAGCTCGAGTGTCTATTCTTAGAATGAATACTTCTTGGCGTTGGTTGTATTAGGTTTTCCTACTACCTCCGCTGATTCTCTTAGCACTTATGTTAGTCTGTCATTCAGCTCATCATTGTCACATTCAGCATTACTTAGAGCCTGAAATCTGTTTCTTATTTCCAGCTGAAAGACTGCTTTGTTTTCGTTTACTTTTATTGGGCATATCTTTTAATCTTTAACCATCAAATTTCTTTCACTTTTGAAATTGAATCTGGCTGTGCAACCCACCATTCTATGATCACCTCCTATATACTTTATTGATAACTGTGACATTTGTGATCGTGATATTCTTATCTGATAATTGTGAGATTTGTGATCGTATTATTCTTATCTGCTATAATGAAGTCAATCTCAATCTTTGTTTCTCCATTTGGGCTTCTCCAGGTCCATTTTCTCCCTGTTCCTTTGTGAAAGAATGTGTTCATTATTCTCATGTTAAACATTTCAGCAGTTTACCAGCATTTCTTCCCTTTCGTTCCTTTCTCGCATTCCAAATTTTCCCATAGATGCTTTTCCATTTTTTTAATTTTCCTACTTTTGCATTGAAGTCTTCCATGTGTATAGTATATGTGGTCTTTTCTTCTTCCATAATCTGGGAGATGTCGTCATAGAATGTTTAAATTTCTTCATCTGACATTGAGAAGTTGGTGCATATACATGTATTACTTTCAGGGTATATTTTTTGCACAGTCTAATTACCACCAGTGCTGCTCTGTCAGATACACTGCTGAATATAACAATGTTGTCCGCAAGATTTCTATTAATTAGAAATCCTACACCACTCTTTCATTTTCCCATCCTCTGTAGTAAAATAGGTGGCTGCTATCTTCGAGCGGAATTACTTTTTCTTCTTTTCCGTGGGTCTCGCTCTAACCTACCATATCCCAGCTAATGTTTTCCAGTTCAGTCATTAAGTTATCAAGTTCTGTAATCTTCTGTGAGGCTTCTTACATTGTATGCATAGATCTTCGTGGATTTCAGATTGTTTATTATCCCAGCCTCTAACTTGCCAACGCAGTGCCTACTCACTTTCGGTGGCACACTGCCAGTAAGCACAGGAGGCAGTGTGGGTGGACCTTTAGTAGAGGATGATCCAACAGGAACGCCAGTCAAATCATTTCAAATATAACACATGTTTGGTTGGGAGGATTGTGGCAAATAATCTCACCTCCATGCCACATAGTTTCTGGTGAGATGTAATTTCTTGCCACTTTATTCATTATATTCGGTGGAGCCCTATATATCTATAGGGGGTCCCATGGTCTGCGCCGTCTAAGACGGTACCCCGTATATCTACAAGGCCTTCCCCTATCCGCCACCTGGGGACGCGCCAGGTAGCAGTGGGATCCTGCTCGTGGAGATAGATAGATATATATATATATATATATATATATATATATGAGTATACACACACGGATGCACACATTTCCTTGTTAACTTTGCGATTCTTGGATGTCAGCCAACATTATTTTGTGGTTTTTTCTTGAAACTATTGTAGTACATCAATTTCCTCGGGATTTACATTAGCGAGTAAATTGGTCTTGCGTTGGGTAGAGTAAAACAGACAATTCGTTCTCAAGGTGTAAGGGTTTGAATATGATAAAATCCAAACCCACAGACCTCACGAGGTTTCTTGGAAGGTTTTTGCCAGACTTGATTTTATCGTCTGGTGGTAGCCAGAGTAAAAAAGAAAGTTTCCCCCCAGAGATTATAAGATTAATGCAATAGTATAACATTGCTTTACTTTTTTTTTGTTTGGACTAGCAATGAACAAGCCGAGTAGCCTACATCCATTAGCAAGTAAAAATTATAATTGATGAAAGATCTTTACTTGTCTGGAAATTGCATTCTTTTCGACGTGGACAATGGAGTTTCCCCTCAGAAATATCTTCCACCATGCTGGTCACCTCTTTAGTCCTGGCCAGCAGTGACGGTGAACTCTGCGCCGTCATCACTGTTTGTACTGCTGTCACAGTTATAAAGAACACACCTTGCCAACACTGTCACACTGACGCCACGCTAGCACCCAGACTGGGTAGTGCTGAGAGAGAGAGAGAGAGGGGGGAGGGTCACACTTTAACAATTTTGTCGGTACCCGTATTTCAACCCCTTCACTTCAATGACTTTCTTTTGTTATACTAGGTTTACATGCATAGTTTATTCAAGTTAGGAAGGACGTTTAATTGTCAAGGGATTAATTAGACTTTATTCTACTCTTGAAGTTCGGATAACCTTCTAAGCGAAATAAAATTGCTGAAAAATATTAGAACGGAAATCCAACTACTACAATGCATTGAAGGGGTTAATCGTTCCAGTTTTAAATTCCATGAGTCATAAATGATTACTGGTCAGTTGCTGCTCCAGACCACCATTATCATACAAAATTCTGCCGTGGTACTGTCGCCAGTGAAAGCAATGCACATCTAAAAGTTGATTGAACGTCCTTATAGCCATGTTAGCTCACTCATGGCGTCATCAACTTTGTCACTGTATTTGAGCTGACAGTAGACGACTTTTACTGAGTTGAGGGTAAGTTACAGAAGCCTAAGACTGTTAATGCTTTTACCATTAACCCAGTCATAGTCGTATCAGGGGAATATTTTATTTGATCTAAAAGAAGTCAATTTCAATTAACTGAGGGTACATCCTAAGTGACTAAATATATCGTCATTTTATTAGAACGGCAGAAGGAGTAGGTACTGTCATGGAGTCCGTTTCTATGTACTGTATGTATCTCTGTATCTACGTATGCATGTTAACAAACTAAAGAGCACTCAGAGAGCCCTTACCCCTGCCAGCGCCAATATAATTTATGGTTTAAACACCAACCTCCGTCGAACGCCGTAGGAGGAAGTAAGCAATCATAGTCTGCCCTGTTACATAAGCTTCGAGAAGGCATACCTCCACTGACTCCGCTTAATTATTTTATTCATTCCTGCATCCGGATCCGAATCCTTTTTTCATATTCTAATCAACTCTTCCTTGACCTAATGCCCACCTATCCACCAGATTTCATTGAAATCCGACATAAATTTTTTATGTATTTGTATACAATTAAACAAACACAGGTGAATCCATGACCACCTCCAGCTTCGTTCACGGAGGTTGATATATTATGAATCCCTGATCCAGTTTTCATCAAACTTGGTACGTACTGTACATTGTGTGCCGGGAAGAGAATTTATTCCTTTCGTGCAAATCGATCCCAGGTCAATGTCGTGGGTCCAGATGAAATTTCTGGAGAGACTGGAGAGACATTGCTGTGCTTTTTGTTCACTCTTGCTTTAGTTTTAGGTTAAAATTTTATTTGCTTATACTTAGATATCTAGACGTATGATACTGATCCAATAGCTCAGCATAAAGTCCCCCCAAGATGTGCCTGGTGGTGCACAGTCGGGAATAAAACTTCGTCAGATATTTCTACTCTTCAACTTCTCAGTTTGTTTTAGTGGCTAATATTTGTATGCTTAAAGAGACTTGGTATGTTTCTCTGTCCATAGACGATTTTCAGCGATATAATGAATCAGGGAGGAAACTGACTGACTCGCTTCAAGGATGATGTACTCGTAGACGCATGTGAACAATAGGCAAACTTTTGTCCCAGACTGTATAGGCACAATGATCAGATCTCAGACTTCTTAAATATTCAGACATTGCTATTTACATACTTGGACATGGATAAAATTGTCTGCGCACACAGACTCGCATGATCTGCACAGTCATACAAGCCTGCCCTCACACGCACATTTGCTCATACACAATGTGCTCGATCATAATGCATCCCTTTAAAAAATTATTCATTTAACTTTATATTAAAATTTACTGTACTTACATGTGCAGGTCTGTATATGCAGATGCACCAATGAATATATGTGTGAAAGTATGTATGTATGAAGTATGTATGTATGTATGTTTCCAGTGTATATATTTATATATGTACGTATGCACGGAGGTATGTATAGCTATATGGATGGTTTATGCGTGTATGTGTTCATGCGTCAACGTGCTCTTAAGTAGGAGAGGAGAAAAGGGAGTGAGCAAAGTCCATAAACTGACATGGTAAAAGTACAAGGCAAACTCTCTTGGCAGTTTTTTGTGGACGTGGAGTTCATGTTATATTCATGGATGTGAGAGGTGGCCCAATGGAGACCCGGTGCAACAATCTTACCAAACCCACCCTCACACCCACACTCACACTCATACATCACCCACACCCACTTACCCACCCACGCCCACGCCGTACTCTACGCCCACATCCATTCGTCACTCAACACTCACTCCTCACTGCACACCCACACTCACTCCGCATATCACACCTACACTCATCTCTCATTCCACTCCCACACCCACCTTTCACTCCACATCCACTCCTTCCTTCTGTTTTTCTACACTTGCCCTTGACTCATATTGTTTTAGGCAGACTTATAGAACGTAGTCTCGAGAGAAAATACAGGTGTCTTGTTGTTTATTTTCATTTGCACACCTACCTACTCCACATCCACTTCTAGCCTCAATCCACCCCTCGCCCCCACCAACCACTCATTTCTCATCCACACCTCACGCTACAACAACCACTCATTTCTCATCCAAACCTCACTCCACATCCATCCATCACTCTACTGTACATCCGTCTCTCAATCCACATCCA
This sequence comes from Coenobita brevimanus, assembly GCF_032717465.1. Classification (NCBI taxonomy): domain Eukaryota; kingdom Metazoa; phylum Arthropoda; class Malacostraca; order Decapoda; family Coenobitidae; genus Coenobita; species Coenobita brevimanus. Next base: position 28,283,199 of record NC_136976.1, on the reverse strand, counting down.
CTCTTCATTCCACATTTACCCTTGAATCCAAATCCATACCTAACCATACACGCATGCCCTCTATCCACCCCACAGCCACACCTGAGCCATGCCTCACTCTAAACCGATACTTCATTCACACACCTCTCCATCCCCACATTTCAATTTGATTTCATTCCACACCCACACCTCACCCACATCTCATCAACACGAACCGCCCATTTCACAACCCTCCGTCTCTTCAGGAAATCTCCTTGTGCCAGTCACTCTCTCTCTCTCTCTCTCTCTCTCTCTCTCTCTCTCTCTCTCTCTCTCTCTCTCTCTCTCTCTATCTCTCTCTCTCATACACACAGAAGTCACTAGCTATTATGTTACAAGCTATGTGTTATGTTACTTTACTGTCCTGATACACACACACACACACACACACACACACACACACACACACACACACACACACACACACACACACACACACACCTTTTTCAGCTTCCCTCCTTTTGCTCTTGTCATCACCTCACTCTAACGTTGTATAAAATTATGAGTATCGTAAAAGCTCATGAACCTGCCCTTGACTTTTCCCCGCTTTGGTAAGAGACGGGCCAGCTTGGTTAGTATCGCCGCCACTCACTGTCACGTCAGAGGAGAGAGATGCTTAACTGTGCTGCGTACTTGACTTCCGGATTTTAAAATTATGCGTGAAGAAATGTGTGTGTTTTTGAGCGTGGTTTTCTGTAATTACATATTATTCGATGGTGCCTTTTCTTTCCTCACCTGGGCCGTAACCCTGGCTTTTCATGGATGATTACAAGCAGACTAATTAAATATTGTATTCCATTTTATCACCTGCTATTACATTTGCAACGTAGCTTGAATAACCCTCATATAATCGGGACAACTTTGGTTCTGTGTTCCAGCTGACACCAGATAATTTTATTTATGCAATAGGGTTGTCGCATGTGGTATTTTGTGGGAAACGTGCCTAATGTACCGCCCTTTGCCCACCGATTCATAGTTTTAAAGCTCATAAGTCCTTACCTTAGGATTTCCTCCTGTACGTATGGGAAATGACTCAAGCCCTTCCTCCTGAGGGACACTGGGCTCGAATGGGTTAAATACGTCATTAACCCTCTCATGGTGGAGACAACTCTAGTCTTCTGTTCCATCTAGCGCCAGGCGATTTTTTTTTTCCTACTGAAGAGTGAGTCACAAGAGCGTAAGTGTATTAGAGCATACAATAGCTCATGCCCTATATTTGTACATAATCATACCCGAAACTCTTAAATGTTATACTGTATTCCCTTTCATTGCAGGTTTTAAAATACGTATCGTAGTGTGATAAAAGGATGATTTTTTATTATTTTTTATGGAGAACCTTTGACGTCAACACATCAAGAATAGCGGGAGAATGGAATACGAACTGTGAGAACAACCTCAGCTTAAAATAAAAATTCACAGATCATCCCTTCGAAGTAACAAAAATATTACGTGGAACAAAGAGAACTTTTTAAAACGCGTCTATGTACCAGTTTTTGAAAAATACTGTGTATGTTGTATTGTGATTCTGAGATACCGTGGAAAGAGATGCGAGAAACTATAAAGGGCCAGTGCATTTTTATCTGAAATTATTTCCATGTGCACTGCTTATAAAATGTTGATGATTGTACTGTATCTTTGAATACTAGAGAAAGCACTTTTCAGTGTTGCACCCACACCTTACATTTGGTCTATGGATCGACGATTTGACTTTACGAAGTGAACCCTGATGTTCCATCGATTGTAATAAAAACTTAATTACTTCATCTTGCTTTACCCTCAACCCATCTACCACGCTTGGCCCAATTGGTTCAATACTATTTGAGTTGATCTTGTCCTATGACTTTGACTTTGACCTATTGTTCTCAAGATTGAATATTTTTCATCATTCCCTGACCTTCATTCGTTCCACAAAGTTTGGTCCATATCGAATGAAAAGTGCCAAAGGTTAGGGTCGAATATTTGACCTTGCCTTATGACCTTGAACACTGACAGTGTTCTTAGAGATGAATCACATTAACTTTGCCTTAGGCCCCAGTCACACTGCAGGTAAGACTTATGGCAAACCACCCGCGACCTGCAAGTCTTGGGTGGTTTTGGTGAGGTTTACGACTGGTCTTCATATGTCTCGGTCTAGCCGCAGGCCACCATGGCGACCAAAAATCGTTGCGAGTTTTTTGTGCTGCACAAAAAACCTTCCTGCGACCACTGATGTTGTGGCACGGAAGCCGCCTGGTGGGCGACTGGACTGTGCCTGGCTGGCTTACGGACTGCGACTGGTCGGTGTCACCTGATTTTTAAGCAGTGGTTGCCATCCAGACGGAGGCCGGTCGCCGCCCGCTCTGTGTGGTGGCCCTCCGCACTCCGTCAAGGCAACGACTGGACTGCAGCAGGCGCTGTCCGCAAGCCTCCTGTCCAAGGTGGTGGTTGAAGTCCAGCCGGCGATTGGTCGAGCGACAGGTGGTGGGTTGGACCGAGACCAGCCGCCAGCCAATCTGCAGCTGGTGTCGGTCTAGGAGTCACGGTCTAAGCTGCGACATGACGCGGACCAGCCCCCTTCTGTCGAAAGCCTGCCGATGACCGGCCAGCCACCTGTCAGTGTCTTGACCTGTGTGTACCTGGCCAGGGTCGCCGTTCGGCCGCCCACTGGACGGACGCTGGACGGACACTGGACGACCACCGGTGGCCGATCGGTGGCACGACTGTTATGAGACCTCCATGGTCGGGGACTGGTTTCGTGATTTTCAGGTTTGCGACAAGTCGTACCTGCAGTGTGACTGGGGCTTTACCCTGAACCCGTCTTCCAAGTTTGATTGAAACTGTTTCAGAACTAACTGGCTGGGCGTACCATGTGACCTTGACCTTTGGCTTATTTGTTCAGAGTCAACTCCTGGGAGGACTCTCAAGCATTCCACCAATTTTGGTCCAGACTGGAAAAACATTAGTTATTTTCACACACACACACACACACACACACACACACACACACACACACACACACACACACACACACACACACACACACACATCTATCAATCTATTAATCTATCAGTCTGTCTAATATATCTATCTATCTGTCTGTCTGTCTGTCTGTCTCTCTCTCTCTCTCTCTCTCTCTCTCTCTCTCTCTCTCTCTCTCTCTCTTTGTATGTATATATATATATATATATATATATATATGAAAAATGGAGGGACAAAAAATTATTTACAATGAATGTAAAGAGAGAATCGAACAATCCGTTTAACCGCAGAGACTGGATTCAGGGAATGAGAAATATATGAGGAATTAAATTACGAAGAATGAATATTTCGATGAGAGAAATGACGTGAGCAATGATAGATAGATAGATGGATAGAGAGGGGGGAGGGGGCAAAGAAAAGAGGGAGAGAGAAGTGAAATAGAAACTGGGACGCAGGGGAAAAAGAAAGATACAAACAACCCCACAGTTAAAGCTCAAAGTTATGAACTAAAACATCAAACTTGAAGCACCTTGCAAGGACGAGAGGAGACGGATTCAGGACGGATTAAGACAGACAGACCAACAGATCCGACAGATTGAAAGAGATCAAAGGAAAGAATTAGAGAAAGATGCAGGACAGAATTGGACGAGACGAGCGAACAGAAGTGCCTTAATTTCCTCTCCTGCCCCGGTCCAGCATCAGGGAAGGGATCTGGTCCCTCGTATGTATTTTCTCTGCGTCGTCGTCAGAATGTCACCAGAGAGGACACACACACACACACACACACACACACACACACACACACACACACACACACACACACACACACACACACACACACACACACACACACACGCTTCATTCAACCTTGCCTCCTATTCCCTTCTTGCTCGTCATCTTCTGTTTTTTTTTTTGTTTTTTTTTTGTCCTCTTACACCTCCTAATTTCCTGTTGTTCCTCCTCGGATCTCTCGCTCCGCCTCCAGATTCGGTACCTCCCGTTATTCATTTTCCCCCCCTCTCAATCCCCGACAAGGGTGAAGGGATTTTTACCGTGAATTAAAGGTTGTGAAAAGGTAAGAAGTTCTATTTTCGTCTTGAAACTGAGTTTTTAAAGAAATTGCACCTTGTTTTTGTTGAATTGTGGTCCAGCCCACGCGTGTGTGGATCAAGCGCAGGTGGCCTTGACTTTAGGCTGTCCACATCTCTTCACTCGAATGACCTACTTGTTTTAATTCTTGCTATCACCAGAATATTTCATCTAGCTCGTGGAAGATTTCTCGTAGCAATATGGAGTTTGTTTCCAGTTGCTGCACTTTCGACTAAATCTGGGGGAGGTTTTTGGCTGAGTCGGCAGAGGCCATGTATGGACCCTGGTTCGAATCCTCCCTGGGACAGGGAACAATTTAAGGGTTTGAATTTCATTAACGCAAGATTTATTGATCTACCATAAGACCCGCCGACTAATACACTATAGTAGGACTCGCGCACGTTTGCGGCTGTGGTGTGGCCCGCACCTGTGTACAGTGTTGCCACGTTTTCTATACCGTTATCTCTCTCTCTCTCTCTCTCTCTCTCTCTCTCTCTCCTGGCGGGAAATGTGAGCCACCCTGAGTACTTTTGATTCTTTTATAAGTTATTTATAATTGTGCTTTCATTTGTTAATTTGGTTTTGTCATATTTAGTAGTAGATGGAGTGTCAAAGTTACTGTCTGCTGAGAGGTTTGTTACGTTACTGATTCATACACCCCGACGTAGTGGGGTGTGGGTGTAGGTGTGGGTGGGAGTGTGGATGTGGGTTTGTTGGGGTGGTGGTCCAGGGGGGAGGGGAAGTGTGAAGGGGGATTTGACCTGAGACACCCAGGAGGGATTAAGAAGGGAGGAGAGGGGAAGGGGGGGCTGGATTCACCTACCACGTGGTCAGTATTAGAAGAGAGAGAGAGAAAAAAAAATTACGTGTATAGATATATGTGCATCAATAGGAACAATGTATATCAGTGTGTGCAGTATGTACAAAGGAACAAATGAATACAAAGAAGGCAGTGACAGACCTCTCTCTCTCTCTCTCTCTCTCTCTCTCTCTCCTGGCGGGAAATGTGAGCCACCCTGAGTACTTTTGATTCTTTTATAAGTTATTTATAATTGTGCTTTCATTTGTTAATTTGGTTTTGTTATATTTAGTGATGCCGACAATGCATTGAATGCATGCCTCTCTCTCTCTCTCTCTCTCTCTCTCTCTCTCTCTCTCTCTCTCTCTCTCTCTCTCTCTCTCTCTCTCTCTCTCTCTTGGGACATTGAATCTCCTCATTCTCTCTTGGGACATTTATTTTAGGCCAGATGGGTGTGTAAGTATTACCACTCACAAGAATTACATGAATTATTTCTTTTACTTTGGATATTGGCATATTTCTTCTTTTTTCAGGCTCATTATCTTATATCCATAACTGTGATATTATTACCCACCCTAAAACTACGCTAAAAAACATTAAAAGTGACTACAATATCTTTTAGCAACACTGTACAATATGTGTGCCATGTTTCTGTGTTACTGTATAAATATTTTATGCATAATAAGATTACTGTTGATTCATCCATCAAAATACACAAGTGTAAGTTTTATTCATCTGAATTCATCGAATTTGTGATGCCTTGTACATAAATAGCTTCCGTTTCACATCGCAAGTTGGGGAAACGTGGCACCATTGTCCACAGGTGCTGGCCACACCTCAGCCGCAAACGGGCGGGAATCCGACTATAGTCCTTTATGAAACAGCCCTAGCATGTATCCAATAAGGATGGTTAGTGTTGGTGCCGAAGTTGTGACATGGAGATGCATGGTACGTAGCAGAGTTGCTGGGTCCGGGGAATGTGCCTATGTCCAGAGTTGGACACATATGAAAAAAAATAAAGACACTTCTCATAATCCGAAGAAAATTGCGTGGCAGAAGCAAGAAATGCAAATGACGCCACCTTATTGAAAAGATGTATATCCGTTCGTGAACTTTGATATTGTCCTATATTTTTGTAGTTGCTCTCTCTGTTATTTTGTGTGCATTCCTTTTTGTTTAGATGTTAAATTAATGTGTGTTCACCTATTTTCATCTGTGCCCTTTTTTTTTACCGTATATTTTCCTCCGTCACAGGTGAAACACGGTTACGTATTTGACCAAGCTTGTTTGTTTGGTTGATGATTTTGCAAAGTTTCATAAATACTTGCTTAGACAAAATATTAAGACTTCCTTCAGTAAGATTAAATACTCATGTTCTAATTCTGGCAAAAAATTTTATCTTCTTTCCCCACTAAGTTCTTACAATTCGTTTCCACTAACCGAGAACAGAATAGCAGTACAAAATTTTACCATTACGATTACCAACCTGCATTAACTGTTTACTGTAATACTTATAACGATTCATCATGTAAACGTTTATTGACCCATTAGGAGCTTTGGGGTCCAAGGTTAGGGGCCCACATATTAAACAACAATACGTGGTCGCTGCCATAGTGGCATTGTGTGACTAATAAACCCCCAACCATCACACGGATGTAAACTTTTATGAACGACGTCGAGCTGGTTCGCCTTAACCCATTAAACCACCAGGCAACCATCTGGTTGAACATTTACCACCCAGCTTAGTAAATTGTTTCCTAGACTACAAGTGATTATTTGGCTCATCAGAACAGAATAAGCCGAAGGCAGCACAAGATCAGGTGAACAGACGATGAGCGCCTCGACCTACCACCACCACCTTAAAAAAAATAAATGTTGTATACAGGCTACACGCACGAGGCACAAATATATGCAAAATGTATTCTTTTGATGGTAGGCAGGGGCTTAGATATGGCCGCTGCGGAGTGCACTGTGTATGTTGTCAAATTTAGTTATGGATATAGCCCTTGTGTGTGTGTGTGTGTGTGTGTGTGTCCTATCTTTTCATATATGTGTGTACTTAGTTTACCTAGCTGTATTTGTCTAGTTAAGGCGAAGAGGATTTCAGCTCTCTTGATACCTACTTTTGATTTTTGTGCTTGTACTTCTGCTTCTGTTTTGTTCTTTTGCTTGTGTTTGTGTGTTTTTGTGTGTTCTTCTACGAGTCTTTCTTATAACTCTGCGTTGCTGTGATAGATGATGATACTTCCCATGAACGTTGAGCTGTTTGTGAAAGAGAGTGTCGGTATATTTTCTCATATTCAGAGCCTTCTTGTATTTCATCTTTCATTTTATCCTAAGGTTCCTTTAATTAACCTCTTTAGCTAGATGGTGCATTTTTATACAAGTGTCAGTACCACCAGACAAATTTATTTAGTAATGAAAGTTTACTGGAGGCTGCATCTAAGTCCTCCTGTGAGAAAAGCTTAAGCTGAAAATGACCGTCAATAGATAGTGAATATAAGATACGGTAAAATAATAGAGTGAAAGGGGTTATCCACTTCCACTTACATATATACTACAGTACTTTTGTTTTTTTCTTCCCTTGGTTCTCCTTTTCATTCTCTTATCCTCTCCTCACTTCTTTATTCTCTTTGCCCTCCTCCTCCTCCTTCTCCTCCTCCTCCTCCTCCTTCTCCTCCTTCTCCTCCTCCTGCTCTTCCTCTTGTCCCATATGGGAGAGTTCCTTGTCTCAGTGGAGTGAACGGAGCTAGGGCCTGATTGACTGCTGCCTACCTAAAAAGCGCCAGGCAAGGCTGCCGCACCACCCCTAAACATCCACTCTGTGCATTGCACATCCACACTGTGCACTGTGCAACCCCTCTTTATCTAAGACACCCGTCTTATATATTTCAATCTCCCCAATGCAAAGAAAGCAATATAAGCACAGATTAGGATCTGCACAGGTAACCCTGAGTTAATGGTCACTATTCTCACTTTCGACCTGTGATGGGCTGTGGATCACTGAGGGTCCCTGTTAGTCAAGTGACCACCATCGGGATTTTTTTAATGTACCAGGGGTCACTGCTTCAGGAGGAAACTTGAGTACTTGTCCCACATGGGAGAGTTCCTTGTCTCAGTGGAGTGAACGGAGCTAGGGCCTGATTGACTGCTGCCTACCTCAAAAGCGCCAGGCAAGGCTGCCACACCACCCCTAAACATCCACACCGTGCAGTGTGTAGTTTCCACGTTATGTCCACAGACTTCCCATAAACTCAATATACCGGTTTATAATGTCATGCCATAACTATTAGTTTATTTGATTACTTTCTCTTTCAGGTTGCTCAGTCAGGTAGCTTATAGACAAAGTATTATAGAATGTGACTTTTCCTTTCCAGTTTTTACTATGAAATTTCCATGTCACTTTTTCCACGCTGCATGGTGTTTTTTCTCACTTTTTCCTGGAAGGTTTGGTGGTGGGGGGAGCCTTCTTGCTTTACTATCCTTATCCTTCAGCATGTAGAGTTAGATCTTGTAGTCATAGTTTTCTCTGTAACAAGCAGCCTCGAAAGGACCATAAGGTCTGTTGCTGTTTTCTTTCCTATGTAGTCCTATGTAATCCTTCTCCTCCTCCTCCTCCTCCTCCTCCTCCTTCATGTTCTCTTTTTCTTCCTGATTCTCCGACTGGTTTTGCTAAAGTCGGTCACCCTGCTGTAAAACCTGTTCTGTGGAAAGTTGAGTCCTACCCTCTACTTCCCCCTTTCTTCCTCTGCTTCTCCCATCTTCTTCCTTCTGTTTCCTCTCTCCGTCTTATCCTCTCCTCATCTCGTACTTCATCTACTTCCTCTTCTCCTTTTCTGTCTCTTTTCTCTCTTCTGCTTCCTCCATTTCCCTTCTTTCTCTGCTTCCCAACCTCTTTTCCCTTTCCTCTTTCCCTGTCCTCATCATTTACCTCTTCCTCTTCTGCTTCCCCTCCCTTCTTGTGCTACTGCCCCTCATTTCACTTCCTTCTCTTCCCTCATTAACTTCTTCCTTTTCCCCGGCTTCTCCCCTTTCCATCTTCTTTCCCTGCCTTCTTCCATTTCTTCTTTTTGTGCTGCCCGTCCTCTCTTCCCCTTCCCTAGTCCCCTGCCTTTCAACTCTACCTATCTTCTATTTCCCTACATTTTCCCCCTTCTTCTTTTACTTCCATTTCCCTCTTCTTCCGCTTTCCCTTCCCTCTTCCTTTTCTTCATCTAATTCCCCTATCCTTTTCGTCTGCATCCCGTCTCCTCTTCCCTCTCTTGTTGCACTTCCCCACTGTCCTTCCAACCTCTTCAATTACATATCCTCTTCTCTCCTCCTATCTCTCTCCTGATACCACTTCCTCATTTCCTATTACCCCAGCCTTCCTTCCTTCCCCCTTTGTCGCCCTCTTCTCCTTTCCCTTGCTGCCTCTCCCTTTTCCATCTGGCCCTGCCGCTTTTCCCCCTCTCTGCCCTTTCTCAATGCCGCTTCTCCCTTCCTACTCTCATGCCCTTCCCTGACACCACTCTCTTCATCTCTCCCTTCCTCTCTGTTGCCTCTCCTCTGCCTGGCCTCCCATCCCCTCACCCATCCCCCCTTGGCCACTTCTCCCTTATTACCCTGCCACTCCTTCCAACCTCTTAAGCAACCTCTCCCACCTCCCCTGCCCTTCCCTCTGTCACCTCTCCTTCCTTTCCCAACCGCCCATCCCCTCACCCATCGTCCCATACCACTTCCCTCTGTTTCACTACCACTCCTTCCAACCTCCTCAGCAACCCCTCCCCTTCTCTTTTTTGCTACCCTTCCTCTTCTACAACCCTTCTCTTCGTCTCCTGGCTCTCTCTCCTTCCTTGCCTACCCTTACCCCCTGCCCAGTCCCTTTCCAGCCTCTCTTATATCGTCCTCCTCTGTTTTCCTCTATCCTTGGTTACACATCCACCTCCCTCCCCATCTCCTGTCATACCAGTCCTCCCCTGTCGCCCTTTCCCTTTCATCCATCCCCTACTACCCTTCCCTTTAGCCACTTTCCCTGATTTCCCCCAGCTTCAGTTGCCTTTCTTCCTCTTGCACATATCTTTTCCTTTCCTCAGTTCCCTGCATCTCCCCTTCTTGCTTTCCTTCTCTGTAAATTTCTCATTTTCTTTCCTCGCGTTATGCATTCCCTTCTCTCATATTCTTTACCCCATTCATCCTCTTTTCCTTTTCAATTAGTCTGATTCTCTTGCATTATCCTCCTGATCTCTCCCTTTCTTTTTCTCCCTCATTCCTCTTCTCCCTGCCTTTTTCCCTCCATTACTCGTTTTCTCCTTTCCTCACTCCCTTCCCCCTTCCTGTATTCCTTCTTGTCTCCTTTTCTACTTCTCACCTTCAGTTAGCCCTCTTTTCCTATCCTCAGCACCTTTCCCTCGCTTCATTATTAAGTTTCTCTTCTTCCACCGATTTTCCTCCTTCCTTTCCTCCTCATCTCTTCCTTTCAAGTACTCTCTCTCTCTCTCTCTCTCTCTCTCTCTCTCTCTCTCTCTCTCTCTCTCTCTCTCTCTCACGCCTCTATATTCATTATCTCCTCCATCTTCCTTTTCTCTTTTTTTTCCTTCTTTCTCCCACCTCTTCCTTCATTCCTGCCCTCTTGTCTTCCCTAAGACACACTTCCCTTTATTTCTTTTCTTCATACCCCACTTTCTTCTCTTACTTTTCTCCTTCCATTCTATTCCTCCTCCCTCTCGCTATCGTGTATTTGTTCTGTTCATCTTAGCTCCTATTATTCCATCTCCCATCGACTCTAATCTTCCCACACTTGTTCATTTCCATTCCCCCCCTCCCGTCATTCTACCCTCATTGTTATTCCTCAGGGGTTGCTTCTTTGTCCTTCCTCGCTATCTTCTCCCTGCCTCCTCAATCTTCCTCTCTCAGCCAAAGGACGCTTTTCTACATCTCTCTCTTTCACCTTTCCTGATGTTTCTCTTCCTCCACTCCTTTTCTTCTTCTCCTTCTGCTTCTTCTTCTTCTCCTTCTGCTTCTTCTTCTTCTTCTTCTTCTTCTTCTTCTTCTTGTTCTTGTTCTTCTTCTCCTCCTCCTCCTCCTCCTCCTCCTCCTCCTCCTTCTCCGAAACACATCGTCGCGTCACGTCATTATAAATTTTTTTCAATTTATTCATTGCAAATAAAGTAATATAAGCACAGATTAGGATCTGCACAGAGAGCCCTGAGTTAACGGTCACTACTCTTACTTCCGACCTGTGATGGGCTGTGGATCACTGAGGGTCCCTGTTAGCCAAGTGGCCACCATCGGGATTTTTTTTAATGTACAGTACCAGGGGTCACTGCTTCAGGAAGAAACTTGTGTACTTGTCCCACACACGAGTTCCTTGTCTCAGTGGAGTGAACAGAGCTAGGGCCTGATTGACTGCTGCCTACCTTAAAAGCGCCAGGCAAGACTGCCACACCACCCCTAAACATCCACTCTGTGCAGTGTACACCCACACTGCACTATGCAGTCCCCTTTTGTCTATAAGACACCCCGTCTTATATATTTTTCAATTCCCCAGTGAGAAGAAAGTAATATAAGCACAGATTAGGATTTGCACAGACAGCCCTGAGTTAACGGTCACTACTCTTACTTTCGACCTGTGATGGGCTGTGGATCACTGAGGGTCCCTGTTAGGCAGGTGACCACCATCGGGATTTTTTTTAATGTACCGGGGGTCACTACTTCAGGAGGAAACTTGTGTCCTTGTCCCACATGGGTGAGTTCTTTGTCTCAGTGGAGTGAAAGGAGCTAGGGCCTGATTGACTGCTCCCTACCTTAAAAGCACCAGGCAAGGCTGCCGCACCACCCCTAAACGTCCACACTGTTTACTGGGTAGTTTCCACGTTATGTCTACAGACGCCCCATTAACTCAACGTACCCGTTTATAATGTCATGCCGTAACTATCAGTTGCTCTGATTACTTTCTCTTTCAGGTTACTCAAACGGGTAGCTTATAGATAAAGTGTTATAGAATTTGACTTTTCCTCTCCAGTATTTCCTGTGAAATTTCCATGTCAGTTTTTCCATGCAGCATGGTGGTGACTAAATGGCTCACTTGGTAAGCTGCTGTACTCACGCAGTTGCAAGCGCTGGTTCGAATCCTCGCATGATGGAACTCAACTACAGGTGTACCGAGTTCAGTTCTTTTTTAGTGGTAGGTGGTGGCGACCATCATCCACTCACTTGATGTAGTGCTGCCCACTTCTTCCTCAGCCTTTATCATTCTTTTTCTGTGTCTGCCCTCCTCTCTTCCTGTTTCTCCCATCTTTCCTGTCACTTCTTATTGCTTTTCTTTCCTTTACAGGTGGCTTTACATTGAGTGACAAGCCTAATGGTTTCCTGTAAGCCAAGAAACCATTTACAACTCTGGGTGGTAACCATATAACCAAACAATTACGTGCTCCCTACGTGTCATCAAGTGGGTTGGTGGAGGGTTAGTGCCCCTTCCTGTAAAACAAATAACTCAGAGTCAAATGGCCACCCCTAACTGGATTATGGCATCAGGCAATAGATAGATAGATAGATAGATGGTGGTTTTTCTCACTTCTTCCTGGAGGGTTTGGGGGTGGGGGGAGCCTTCTTGCTTTACTATCCTTATCCTACAACATGTAGAGTTAGATCTTGTAGCCATAGTCTTCTCTGTAACAAGCAGCCTGGAAAGGACCATAAGGTCTGTTGCTGTTTGCTTTCCTATGTAATCCTATGTAATCCTCCTCCTCCTCCTCCTCCTCCTCCTCTTCGTCCTTACCTACGTACCTACCTTCCTCTTATGTACCTACAGTACATACCTACAGTATCCTCCTACCTACCTACTTCCTGCCCCACTCCTACCTTCCTTCCCCCAGCACCACTCCATCACCAAGCTGCAACTGTAGGTGCACACTCACTTCAGCACACCCCACGCCCCCAGCAGGGTCTTGTGGTGGGGGGGTACGGCGCCCCCTCTAGCTTATTGCGGTTTTGTCCCTGTTGCTCCAGAGTGACGGCTGGTGGTGGTGTGGTAGTGGGGAGAGAGACGTGAAGGAAGGAGAGAGAAAGTAAAGTAAGATAAAGAGACGGATGGGAGAAAATGAATAGAGAAGTGACGGGAAAAAACAGTTAATAGAAAAAGAAATGCTAGGTTAAGAGAAAAGGAAAAGAAATATAGAGAAGTGTGTGTGTGTGTGTGTGTGTGTGTGTGTGTGTGTGTGTGTGTGTGTGTGTGAGAGAGAGAGAGAGAGAGAGAGAGAGAGGGGGGGGGAGGACAGGCGATGGGGATAAATCCAGTTCTTGACTGGCACTCACCGTAGCCTACCGGATATGATTATCAGGCTTGACATTATCGCACAGAATAAGATTTGTTTCAGACAACGGGTCGACAAGGGAAACAAAACATCATATGAGACCCATAGCGTAGCATCGAGCTATTAATACACGACGGAAGAAACAAATCATCATATTTATTTCACAGAACAACAGCAATCTATTAACACAGGAGAGAGGAAACAAAACATACGACTCTTTCGTTAGTGTAATATCGACCTATTGACAGTAGTGACAGAGCATTATATGAGATCACAGAAGAGCAATTACATATAAACGCTCAGCAGTAGATTATGATGATAGCATGGGAGCCAATAAACAGCGGTTACCTATTAACTCTCAACAGGAGAAACTGAATATCATACGAAATCCTTTGAAGATCGGCAATCTATTAACCCATCGCTAGTTATTTCCCAGGAATCAGAGTTGTCAAAAATATCATTAAAAAAAATCTTTTTCCAGAACTGTTGCACCAACTTCGCGTGAATTGTTCTTACACCTGTGAGCTGGTGGACGTATTTTACATTCACTACATGCCATCGTCATTTTATTTCTGAAGCACTGGAAGGACATTATTTATTTCAAAGCGTTGTTAAATAATTCACTGACCCCTGAACTACCAGAGGTTTCCTTCAAGTCTAAACGAAATTTCTGGGGATGGGAAGATCTCGGGTAACTGGAAAATACGTCATTCGAACTGGAATATTAGTTTCAGGATTTAGCCATGGTTACATACAAGCATACTTTTAGGGCTTATGTCTTTTATATTTTTGTTACTGCCTCACCTCATCAAACTTTACCACTACAACATTCATCACGCTGATCTATTCCTTGTTATCTTATTCCATCGACGCTAATCATATGTGCGAATTTATCAGTTCATTTTATTTTGTGCCTACTTTTTTCTTAAACTCGATATCTGGATTCTCAATCTGTTATTGCAATTATTCATTGTTGTGTGTTCTACGAAAGTGTGTCCCAGTCACCTGCATTTTTACCTTTTAACGATAATGACTGCATCTTATACATTTATCTGTTCACCTATGCAGTAATGCCCTCATCCCATCTCATGATAACTAATATTATTGTTTCCAATTCACTCTGAGCACACCTAATTTTACGATTTGGAAGCTTGGTTAAGCTACTGATTTGTTAAGCTGTTTTCTTAATCATAAGGAAGGGCACAGTTAAGAGTACTGTACTTCTATGCTTAGAGACTGAGGCCATTTAAACTTTGTTTACAAGAATCTCCCTTCTAGTATTTTCCGTTTGATTTCGTTCTCCTGAGCTGAAACTACCTGAACTCCTTGTCCCATGTATGTATACATAGCTTTTAACAAGCTCTGGCGCATTATTATCTATTTTATCTGGAAGAAGCTAAGCATTAGTATACTAGTATGTATAATTCTCAGTTTCTTCATACTCATCTTTAAGCATGATTTCCGTCTCTTTGTGATAAATCTGACTATCATTTGATGGTTTTCCCTAAGTGCAGCGGGGTAAAAAAAAATGTTTAACTGATATGAAACAATTCAGCCACTCATCCTCCGCCACTCATCTTAAGGTACTAATTCATTCTTTTTCCTTTTCAGATTTCACTAAGTAGTCTCTTTTCTCCCTTCACTCTTTCCTGTTAAATGTCTAAGCCAGTTCTTCTATACTGCGTGATGTTCCTTCTGACTTTTTCCTGCAAGTTTCGACCGGAGAGTTTGGTGGATGGGGGAGAGCTTTCTTCTTTGCAATCATTGTCTTATTCTGTTATTTCAGTCACTCTTGCATAAGCTACCTAGCATGGGCCAACTGGTTTACAACAGTTATCCTCTTTTCTTATGTTCCTGTAACCAGTAACCAGTAGTCAAAAATTTTTGAAGAAAATACCAAGTTCTCGAGAAAGGAAAAATACAATACTTTTAGAAATGTTATTGTTACTTATTATATACTTTTCCTTCTTCTTCTTCTTCTTCTTATTATTATTATTATTATTATTATTTTGGGGGGTAATAATATGTACAGTGGTTAGGCTGAACTGGACCGACTGGACTGTATTAAGTATACCAAGCTCTCTGCAGAATATGTCAGTGTTCTCTCTCTCTCTCTCTCTCTCTCTCTCTCTCTCTCTCTCTCTCTCTCTCTCTCTCTCTCTCTCTCTCTCATCATTTTCGTCATCATCATCATCATCATCATCATTATCATTATCATCATCATCGCCTCAGAATCTTACTGGTTATTCCTTCGTGATACTCTCATTACTTTATATTACTGTGACAACTTTACCCAGACATGTTTTTCGTAGCACAGTCGCATAAATATGGGACTGAAAAACATCGTCATTTGAACATGCTCACCACCACTTATTGTAATGAATTTGTTTCTATAAATTAAATCTACTTATGATTATATGTAGATACTCAGAAATATCAGAACTGAAATTCGATCCTTTGTTCACAGAGTGGAAAGGATGATGAAGAGAATGGATTTGAATATTTAAAGGCTGCCAGTATTCCGAGGAGAATTATTATTCAGGATGGTCTCCACATAGTTAAAATACACTGACATACTTCTCCGCAAATTGCCGTAATAACCGATGGACATAATAATAACATAGGAGTCTAAATTTTATGTGTGTGTGTGATTTGATCTTTGCCGCCATAAATCCCCATGGAAACCCTAAAAAAAAAGAAAATGAGAAGATTTCTAGGGATATTTGCAAATTTTGAGAGAGTTGATGAAAAGATAAAGGAACAGCACCCAATTGAAAAGTGTCTGGAGGAAAGAAAGAAAGAAAAAGCATAAGATGAAAGAATGAGACCGAGTAAATACAACAGATTCCACGCAATGGTGTAGAAACTTGCTAACTGTCTCTTACATAAATCTAAAAGAAAACGATATTCGTGAAAGCTGGGGAATGATGCTTGACAACTGGATAACGCTGCCGAGTGAGCTGATTGTTCAAGCTTTACGTCTTAAATACATTACTGTTTGCAACAGTCAGTTAGAGTGTATAAAATATTAATTTTTATGTGCTTTTCGTAGTGATTTTGTTTTGGCTACCAAGAATAGTAATTTTAATATCGATATTTCACTACATTGATCCTTGTCAACAAAGAAAATGTGTCATCTTAATCATTAGTATCAGTATCATCACCATCATCGTCACCATCGTAACTACCAGGTATGGCAATAACAACGATCGCAGTGACACCAGAAATCCCGTTTGAACGCAGCACTGTCGATACCAGAGCACACCTTCAAGGTCACCTCACCAACGTGCCTCTTCGAATATTCTAGCGTACTGTCCACTGAGTCTGTTATTACTCACCACACTCGTCGCCACCCCAGTCGCCCCTCCTCAATAATGCTACAGAAGCCTCTCGTATCCATAACTAACGACTCTCTCATAACAAAAGTGGAAGTAATTATCCCGTACGCTCGGGTTACTCTGACTTGATTTATGTGAGCCTGTCCTGAGTGGATATGATTGTTTTTTCCCTTGGCTTTTGGGGAAGACATTTGTGTGTGTATGTTGGCATGTTTCTATAGCTGTGGCTTGCATGTCTGGATATGACCTTAATGCTATTACTGTCTCTTGTTTGCATGTGTATGCGGTAATAGTGGGTATAAATTGTTTTTGTGTATATGTATAATGACGAGTGTGGATACAAATAAATCCATAAATATCACACGTGTGGGTATAGCTATGACCTAAACGCGAATGTTAATATGGTCTTTCTGTATATAACCTTCTTTTGTGTGTGTATAGTGACCCTCACGGATGTGAATAGGTCTTAAGTGTTTAAAACTGCGCCGTACATACGTGTTGATATATAATGTCTGTGGATGTGACTGTGACATCTGTGTGCACATGAAATAACCCTTGAGGATATAACAGCGCTGTGTGTGTGTGTGTGTGTGTGTGTGTGTGTGTGTGTGTAATTCACCGGGTCGGTCAGGATCATTTGATGGTCGTGATCGTCAGCTTTTACCCTCCCGGAAGGGAGCTGAGAGCTCATATAGTCCGATCTAAGGGCAAGGTTGTGACCTTCACACACGCACACACCCGTCCCCTTGCTCAAGGGGGACAGTAACCACCCACTTCGTCAGTGAAACTTTTCGCAACCTGAGCGAGGCGCGAACTCCCGTCTACCAGATGGCAAGCGAGAACGCTACCACTGAGCCAGCGAGCGGTGTGTGTGTGTGTGTGTGTGTGTGTGTGTGTGTGTGTGTGTGTGTGTGAACAGAGGAAGGAAAAACAAATGATAAAAAAAAAAAAAATCCATACACCAGATTACTGGGGTCCTCCATTCATAAAACATCTATAACAGTTGGACTTGAACAGCTGTAGGTTGAAGTTTGGGGGGGTGGAACAACTCCGGGGAAGCAAGTTCAAGGGCGATGCAGATCGGGGAATAAAAGATTTCTGATAGGCAGAAGTTCTGCAATATGGCTGTGTGAAATTCCAGTCATAAGCGCTACCAGATGCCTGTGTAGCACGAGGGAAGGCATGGAGAGGTGGCACAATGGACGCAACTTCGTCTGAGCATTTGTCATAAAAATATCTGTAAAATAATGCAAGGGAGGCAATATTCCTTCTTACTTGTAGGGGATGTGGTTCATTTATAATGGCAGGTTATTTATACATTCAACAGCCTTGTTCTGAATTTTGCCTAGTTGTTTTATTGCAACCTCTCCACATCCATTCCACAAGGGTGAGCAATATTCAAGCTGAGAGTGCACATGACTCATAAATTATAGTTAACTGTTCGTCAGTGAAGATGTTACGGACTCTGTACAATAAACCAAGTTTCTTTGAGGAGGTTTTAGCAAGTGATCTGACATGAGAGGGCCATTGTTAAGTGAGACGCCAAGAATTTCAATACTTTTGGAGATGGGTATGTGTGTGGGTAGGGGGGTGGGGTGAATGCAGCTGTAGCTTGTTTTTATATATACAGTATATGGCATTTATGCATTTATGGATATTAATGTGATGTGTGTGTGTGTGTATATGGTTCTTTAGGATCTACGCATAGTTGGCTTCTGTGAGTGTGTTTATTCCCTCTACTGATGCAACTTGGCTTGTGTTTATGTCTGTGGCCTTTTTGGATATTGATTTTGCTTGTAATTCTGAATATGAATATTATGGATGTAAATTTGGCTTCTGTGTCTGTGTAGGTAAATGGCTTTTTGTAAAAATATTATAACTGTCGCTCCTATGCGTGTTTACCATAATTTGGCTGGTACTTACATAGGCATGTGTATATGTATGTCTGGGTACTGTATAGCCATGCGTGTATGTGTGTATATGTGCGTATGTGCGTGTGTACATGTATAAGTGCGGGAAGGTTCGTGTGGTATTTTGCGTAGTGACATTTGTGGCCACAACCGCGTCTGGTATGTACAGTAGGTGTGTGTATTAATGACTTGCTTTTGTCAACCTTTTTCTCGGGTTGATTTCCTGCAGAGATGTGAATAGGGAGGAGTAAAGGCCTAACTGCTCCCGTACACGAGGATGAGCCTACTGTATACTCAAGCCAATTTAAATCTCCAAGGGACACCACCATAGCACCCGATTCAATCCGTATAATTGTAGGAAGCTCCCCTGGGTGGCAGGTTCACTGAATATGTAAATCTGTAGTCGGATTAGCCAGGTAAAGAGCACGGAAGGGAAAAGCGAAGAGGAGGGAGTATTGGAAAGGTTATAGGTACTTGGTATGAAAATGGGTAAGGTTGATGACCTTTATAGTAGAATTAGCACACAAATGCCGGTTCTCCTTTACCTCAGGAAGAATGTATGGATGCAAAAACCTTCAGGAGAAACTACAGCGTTCCTAACGATATGAAGGAGAATGGGCTATGACCTTCTGATCACCTGATTAAATTCTGGGCCAAATTGGGCCAATGCCTAGGCTGTACGCCCCCAAAAAATGTAAAAAAAAAAAAAAAACTTTTTCGCCATAACTCCCTTCAAATTTGTCATATCGACATGAAACCAAAACCTAAAGGTACATTTTTCAAATATGCATCCTATAACATGCCCCAGTACATCAGGGGGGTCATCTCCCAGTTAGCGGTAGGGGGGTCAGTGTCAGGTGGGTCGGGCCTAAAATTTCAAATGGGCATAAAATTGTTAATTTTCACCACATTTACTCCAAATTTGATATGTGACATCTTTGACTAGATATCGTGATGTGTGTATATATATATGTCAGCACTAAAATGACTGCTGGGGACGGGTTTGCTGTCCCTTGGCACCACTTCTTGTTATTTCCTGAGATCTCCTGGGGTAAAAAATTGGGACTTTTCCGGATAATCCGGATGTCATCTACTTTTCCATGAAGGTTTAAAACTAGACCTACAAAACTTTATGAACTTATAGACTGTGATGACCTAAGGCGAGATGCACAAGATCAGTGACCTTGACTTCAAGGTCCCTTTATAGTTCGTCTTCTAGTAGGCAACAGTTGAGGGAAGGTTTTCTTTGTGAAACTTGTCTTTGGCCAATTTAACGGTGTATTATTATTATTATATATAGCAGTAGTAGTAGTAGTAGTAGTAGTAGAAGTAATAGTAGTAGTAGCAGTAGTGGTAGTAATAGTAGTAGTAGTAGTTGTAGTAGTAGTACCGTAGTATGTGTCTCTAAACAATTATATTCAGCTTTAGTGAGTCTTTTTGAACTTTTCAGCATAGCTATTATTTTTTTCCGTATTTCTGTAATAAGTTTCGTGAGTACTGTCATCTGGCTGTATCACGACCAGAACAATAAAATAAGAGTACGTCATGGGACTGAAGTTTTTAACATACCTGGGTTATTATGATTAACGTGGTGTCCCGATGAATGCAAATCATGTCTATAAATTTGACGGTAAAAAGAATAGCTGGATTCAACTTTACGCCGATGCTAATGGGATTTATAGTGGTCGCAGCAGCTTTTAGAACGATTACCTTCATTAAAAAAAAGTGCGTATATATTAGAGAATTTTTTGTTAATCAGGACTCGAGTTAGTTTTATATAAAGCCCTAGAATCCAGTGATGCATACTACTTGTTTTGTTTTTACCTCCACCACACTAGTTCATTTATCTTACGGTACACCTCCTGTAGCGGAAGGGTTAATGAAGGATATATCTGACACCGGTTCGAAAAGTCTCCCCTGTACTGAAGAAAATTGTCTGTAGGTAGCAAGAATAAAAAAGAACTGTAGCATCGGAACAGTGTTTGTAAAACGATTGCATTCATTAAAAAAAAAAAAAAAAAAGGTAGTGTATATTCGAGAGTAATTTTCCTTATTTTTCGTTTACAGGACCCGAGCAGTATTTCTTTTTTCTTTTTTTTCTTTTCCTTTCTAAGGCTCTGAAATGGTTTTATATTAAACGAAGCACCACAGCGGGAAATTTCATTACAGATCGATATTCATTAGTGCTATTGGAGGGAAAATTGGATTGATTTTTTGCAATCAAAACAGCGAATGGCAAGCGAGAGAGAATGCCTCAACTCCCTTTACATCCTCCTACTTCCCCTTTCCTCCCCCACTCTCCCACACCCCAGTCCCCCCCCCTCTCCTGTACCCACACTCCCACTTCCTTCCTCACTTCAGCTTCCCCTTCCTCACCCCCATTCCCCCCCTCCCTCATTTCCCTCCCACCTCCCCCACTCTGAAGTCTACTTTCTCTCTTACACCCCTGCTTCCCCTCATTTACTCCTTCACGGTCACTTTCCTCCAATCCTCTCTCAGTTCACCCCCTTCTCATATACCTATCTTTCGTATCCCCTGGCCTGCTCCCTCTCCCTCACCCCTTTCCAAGTTAATCCCTGCCACCAGTTCTTTCCCTTTCCGCGTTCCAGTTTTTCCCCTCCTACCCACTTTCCCCTTTCGTACCCCCAACTCTCCTCCCTAACCCCCATTTCCCATTTTGCACTCTCACTTTCCCTCCCTCTCACACTCGCTTCGTCACCTCTTTCCATTTCACTCCTTTTCCCACTCACACTTCCATTCCTCTTCATCCCCAGTTTGTTACAGATTCATAAGCTATCGGATTACATCGTACTGCCGCGCTTCAAACGATGACTTAATAACGTCTGCTTCAGTGAAAAATTTGTTTTGATGTCGGACGCCGTGATTTCACGAGGATTTATCAGTTGAACGTAAAAACGGGCTCTGGTTTATGTGATATCGACGTCTGACTCACAACAGATGATGGCGAAGAGTGACTTAATCTCGTTTTATGAACTGAGAAGATTAGTTATGCATGTCAGTCTATCGATCAAGCAGTTTTTTTGTATCATGGGAATGGCACTAATTTAAAATAAAAATGAGCTTCCACTTAGGTTATATTGAAGAATTCCACTAACAGACGAGGATACAAATAAATTAATCCTATTTGTGTGGAATGATGCTACTTATGTACAGTATTTCGGTCCGTCAGCTCTGCAATTTTTATTTTCCAGAATATGACACTTGTGATGAGAGAACTGAGCTTGTTGGCTGGAATTATGAACAGTGTGAATACAAGCACTCATATCTAAGTGCCTGAATATCCTTCACATTAGCCATGAGACTACATCTGATCCCGCTGGTTCCATGACTGCCCTCATTAACCCTTTCTTACCTCCTCTCCTTCTCTTACCTCTTCACCTCGCTATATGTAATCATCATCATCATCATCATCATCGTCATCATCATAATCATCATCATCATCATCATCATCATCATCATCATCATCATCATCATCATCCATTCCTTGTTCTCTCATCATGAACGTACAGTTACCATCCATCACATTAAATGGTTTACTGGGATACAGGATACCACATGGCTTGTCACTCAGTACAGAGTCACTTCAAGGCAGTCCATTATCGAGTGAGTGGATGGTAGGCGCCCTCATCTAACAGATGTAAACAAGCATATATGCTGCTTTTATTCATACCTGAAGAGGATCAAGTCGGCCAAAACTAGTGTAACTACCCAATAAACAACATTTGCATAATCGCTAAAATTCTTTATGACACGACTGTACATTTACATACTCTCGACATTTAAGTGTCGTGTCTCGTTATCATGCACTTTCGATTCCTTCTCGTAACTCATATTTGTTTTTGCAGGAGGAACAGGAGTCAGGGAATATTCTACTCTGTCCTTTAATTGTCCGTCCTGAAATAATAAATGTATTTACAACATAGGTTTGGTCGTAATGTAATTTCTGAATTTATGTCCTGTCATTCCTTCCAAAGATGTCAGTCGAAAACTCCTACTTAAGCCAGTCCCATCGACGATGTATTTTTCATAGTATTCTCGCAAACTTCAGACGATTTTATGTATAGCCCCCAGTATCTCGTTCAATACAAGACTGTCCTCTTTGTGAAAAGCATACCAAAGCCTTGTGACAGCTTTATATTCCGCCTGACGCCAAATGTCTGACTGGAATTATAATAGAAACAATGTGGACGTAGACCCTGTGATAATTAAATTTTCTGGCCTTTGAGGCTTGTCTTCAGGTGATGGTTTTAGTAGTCTCTCAGTGAAGGGTATATCAACTGGAGACCTGCTGAATATTCATACTGGCATTAAGGATCGTATTGCTATTGGTTTTGGAGATTTCGCAGCACCTCCTTCTAAGCGATTCACTTTGCACATTATACCTGAATATTCTCTTTTATGATATAGATACAAGCTGTAGCGATATTAAAACTGTACACACAGCGTTCGAAGGAATAGTGAGTTGTAATAGGCAAAATTAATTTCTGAGGAACTAAATAAAGTATTTCAAGGAGTTTCTGTCCCTATTCAATAACAACCACTCTTTCCAGAACACAAAAGCCTCCCTCTTAAAAGAAGAAACTTAGGTTTAATTCATATCGCCTACTTTGTCATTAAGGCAGACAGTCAGTTACAGTTAAGGTCCATTCTTCCCATTGAGTACGAATAATTCCAGAGTTTATTTCCTCATATAATAATCCACACTATGACTAAAACTTGCTCTTGGTCTTCCTCTCCTTGTCCTAATTACCTTACTCCCTTACTGAACAGTCTTAGTCTTTCACTCTCCATTTGTTTCATGAGGTCGAACCACCTTTTTTCCCCCCTCTGTTTTCCGACTACATCAAGTACCACAATACGTTCACATGCTTCAGGAATAATTTCATTTGTCGATCTGTCCCTCTATGTCACTGTACTCTTACTTCAGAGGTAACTTGCTCCAACAGCCCTCACTCCTAATGCTAAGCCAGCATGGTACAGTGGAAGACAAAAGTAGTGTTAGTCCATGGTTTTGTCTGAATAGTAACTGTATATCGTTAATTATGATGCTAACTCCTGCCATGATTACTTATTAGTGGTTTACATGCTTTAAGCCCACATATGTGTAGCTGATTTAATAAAAGATTGGAATAAACCCTGGTGATGTCACAGGTTCTTATCATCGTTCCGTGAAGGTTACTGGCTGTATCACATTGTAATATTGATATACTCTATCTTTACACTAGCGTCATTTGCATTGTCGTGTGATTAAAATTATTTACATCCACTAGAAATCTAATGCAGATTACGTAGTGAGTGTTGTGTGATTCCGTTTTGCCTTTTATTAAAAAATCACCAAATATTCATCTAAGTTTGTATGGTTTTCGAGCATCTCGTTAGGTGACAGTAACATAGTACGACGCTCCACCATAAAGTCATAATAATTACGTGTAACGAAAGAACGATTAGCACATTTTTAGTGGTGATAGTAATAAGCCTGTTAGATTAGTACTGAAGCTGGAACGATTTCATTGCATTTGAACTCGGCAAACATGTTAGGAAGAGGGAGTGAGAGAGGGAGGGGGGGGGGATGATTAGGCACCGTGTTATGTATTTCAAATATATGCTTCAGTCGGGAACACAAAGAAATGCACAGCTATACGGTATCTCTTTTAGTCATCGCATGAGTATCAGAATCTACACAAAGGGTCTATCTCACCATCTGGGACAAGCGGTAGCCCGTGTTACTGCTATCAGCTGTCTACTGTATATGATACACCGAAACACGCACATAGATGTGTTTTCTGTCGGATTTTTGCATCTGATTTGATTACAGAAGTTTTGTCTCTCATGTCCGCGTTAGACTGGCTAGATTTTCATGTATGCACAGTACATAAAGCTGAAGTTACTGCCACAGTATCAGCCGTTTTTTGAAATGTGTGAGAGGGAAGAGACAGAATGGGGGAGGGCAAAGATATGGAAAAGAAGATTTACAATTAATCCCAGTGAAATGCACTGGTGCAATCAGTTTTGGGTGCGACACAGTCTTTCTCTAAATTTAGAACACGATTTGTATTTTTTTTTTTTTTTTTACATTTCGGTACTGTACCTATTTGAACTTTTAGGTGAACAAGGACATGAGGTAAATAAACTTTCTCCAAAAGTCTTACCCGAGAACCGAGAGATACGAGCTGGGTGTGCTATGCCTGTGCCATGGGCTCCCCTGGCACGGGAGAAAGAGGGTAAGAGGATGAATGTGTAGGAAGTGGGAATAACGTGGTTGCCATACACAGAACTGTATGCATACTGCTGTTTCTCATCACTCAGACGAAACCCAGGGCATTTCTTGTTATTTGTATCCATCCTTCCACGTTCTACTCTGTGTTCCCGGTCACAAATCGCTCTGTAATCACTATATGAGTATGTCCTTCATGACAAATACTATGTGAGGGTGTCGTCAAATGCTGTAGCATAGTTTAGATTCTATGACATACATAGAACTGGTAGGAAATTATAACTGGCTCATCTTTTCGGTATTATCACATGACCAGAGAAGAAATGAAGGAGTAGAAGGGAAGAGAAAATGGGAGAAGTAGGTTTACAGTTCGTTCTTACCCTTACGGTTTACATACACCTGATTCATTGCTCAGGCGTTGATACCGCATATTATCTGAACTTTTTACAGGCACATGATTATATATAATTCTCTTTATAATAATGATGAATGGCAACCATATCACTCCCACCTACATCCCTTATCCCATACCCTTCAACCCTCTTACCCCCTTAACATAGTTATGATATAAATTATTTCGTGTCAACGACGTTTGTCGTCTGGACGTAAACAAAGTACAGGTTTGAAAGTAGACGTTTCTCCGCGACCATACGGCTGTCGCCATTTTGCTCTCCGTATACATGAAAAAAAAAAAATTGTTTATATTTCGTGAAACCGCATCAGATAAATACACCAGCGTACAGTACATATCAGTCAGATAATATAGTACTGAACGGATGAATAAAAAGGAATTATGGTTGGTTAAGTTTCATCCCTTTTGTGTTCAACTCTCTAAAAACTTTACCAGGGCGTGTTTTGACATGTCCCGAGAATTCAAAATTTGCACGTATCTTGGCCATATGATAAGCCGTGTAAGGCCCCGGTTTCAAGTAAATTGCTGTAATCAATATTTTACGTGTGCAATCTTATCGTTAAACGGTTATTGTAAACCTAATGACGGTGTTGTGATAGCAACTCTAACGTATGGAAGTGAAGTTTGGACGTTGTTGGAAGGACACAAGTCAAGAGTGAGAACAGTGGAAATGAGTTATGTAAGAGGAGCCTGTGGAGTCACATGTAGAGACAGGCTGACAAATGAGGATATAATGGTGCGTTGTGGTGTGGATGTGGATGTGATAGGAAGCGTTAGGAGGAACACACTGAGGTGGTTTGGCCGTGTGGAGAGGATGGAGGGTGAGAGACTGACGAGGAGAGTGTATGTGAGTGAGGTGGAGGGGGGCAGAGGGAGGGGGAGGCCGAGGATGAGATGGAGTGATGGAGTGGAGAGGTATATGAGAGAGAGGTGTGTGAGTTGGGAGCAGGGCAGTGAAATAGCGGGGGAGTACAAAGGAGTACAAAGGAAAGCAAACAGCAACAGACCTTATGGTCCTTTCGAGGCTGTTTGGTACAGAGTAGACTATGACTACAAGATCTAACTCTACATGCTGAAGGATAAGGATAGTAAAGCAAGAAGGCTCCCTCCGCCTCCAAACCCTCCAGCCAAAACTGGCAAGAAAAAGTGAGAAAAACTACCATGCAGCATGGAAAAACTGACATGGAAATTTCATAGGAAAGACTGAAAAGGAAAACTACATTCTATAATACATTATCTATAAGCTACCAGTATGAATAACCTGAAAAAGAAAGTAGTAAAGTACAATGAGTAATCAAATAAATAAATAAATAACGGTAATGCATGTCGCTGTACGGGTACGTTGAGTTGACGGGGCGTCTGCGGACACAGTGTGGAAATTGCACAGTGCACAGCGTGGATATTCAGGGGTGGTGTGGCAGCCTTGCCTGGCGCTATTAAGGTAGGCAACAGTCAATCAGGCCCCAGCTCCATTCATTCCACTGAGACTAGGAACTTTCCCATGCAAGACAAGCAAACAAGTCACCTCCTGAAGCAGTGATCCCTGGTACATTAAAAAAATCCCGATGTTGGCCACGTAACTAACAGGGACCCTCAGTGATCCACAGCCCATCACAGGTCGATAGTATAAGGTTAACTCGGGGCTATCTATGCATATCCTAGTCTGTGCATAATTTTGCATTTAATAAATTGATCCAGGCTCTAAAAAACTAAAATAAAATAAAACAGAAAATTATATGTACACAAGTGCTTTATTCAGGAGTAAACATATTAAGCTGGGGGTTGGATGCCAAATACTTATCCAGGCGACCTTTAAAGGTTTGTACTGTATTACAATCTATTACGTTGGAGGGCAGTTTATTCCATATATTTACAGCTCTATTGAAGAAGAAATGCTTCATCATGCGACTGGAATCGTTTGCCAATTATTTTATGCCCATTGCCTCTAGTGTAGTTCGAGTGATCAACTGTGAAGTATTTATTGACAGCCATGTTATCATGTCCTTTGAATATCTTGAATACTTGAATTAAATCTCCTCGTATCCTCCGTTTTGTTAGGGTAAAGAGATTCAAGGCTTCTAAACGTTCTTCGTACGGTTTATTTCTCAATCTAGGTATCATCTTTGTCATCCATCGCTGCACTCTTTCAAGCTTTTCAATATCCTTTTTATAATACGGTGACCAACACTGAATGCAATACTCCAAGTGCGGGCGTACTAAGGAATTATACAAAGTGAGGACGATATTATCGGATTTATATTCAAATGCTCTGCCTATGAACCCAATCAATTTGTTGGCTTTTTTCACAGCTTCTGTACATCGTTTGCTTGGTTTCAAATCATTTGTTATTATAACTCCTAGGTCTTTTTCATGGTTTACCCTATCAAGCTGGACATTGTTAATGCTATAACTTGCTTTTACATTTTTACTGCCAATGTTTAACACTTTGCATTTATTAATACTGAAGTCCATTTGCCAGACTTGGGCCCAGTTAAACAGTTGATCAAGATCTCTCTGAATTGCCTGTCTTTGCAGTGCTGTATCTGCTCTGTTACTTATTTTAGTATCATCAGCAAATTTTGAAATCTTACAACACAATCCTTCGTCAATATCATTCACATATATTAAGAAAAGAATAGGACCTAACACTGAACCCTTCGGCACTCCACTTGTAACGTTTATCCAGACTGACTCTTTTCCGTTTATTACAACTCTTTGTTTTCGTCCAGTGAGCCAATCTTCTACCTACCCAAGAACACTGCCGCTGAAACCATGTGCCTTTAGCTTCTGAAGGAGTCTTTTGTGTGGAACTTTGTCAAAAGCCTTTTGAAAATCGATGTAGACCATATCAACAGATTTAGTCTCGTCACACATGTTCAGTATATCATTGAAGAAGTCCAGCAGATGCGTGAGGCAAGAGCGATTATTACGAAAACCATGTTGCGAATCTTTTATGAGATTGTTTGTTTCTAAGTGTTTGACAAACTTGTCTCTGATAATAGTTTCAAGCTATTTGCAAACCACCGATATTAAACTAATTGGGCGGTAGTTTTCTGGTTGGGCTCTGTTGCCCTTTTTGAATATTGGGGTTACGTTAGCAAGCTTCCATTCATGTGGCACCTTACTGCTCTATTGTGATAAGCTAAAAAGTTCAGCTAAAGGCTTTGATATTTCATTCTGTAGTTCCTTCAATACACGTTGTGATATTTTGTCTGGTCCTGGTGCTTTATTCTCTTTTAATCTGTTTATTGCAAGCAGTACGTTGCGATCGCTAACTGTAATCTCAATGATCATGTTACCCTCTTCTATAAGAATGAGGGAAACAGTAGGAATTGTATGTATATTTTCCGTTGTAAATACTGATGCAAAGAAAGTATTAAGAATTTTCCCGATCATAGTTTCATCATCAGTGAGCTCTCCGTTATCTGTGACTAAGGGACCGATTGATGGCCTTATTACCTTTTTGCTTCTTATGTAACTGAAAAATTCTTTGGGATTTGATTTACTGATACTTGCAATATGTGTCTCAAGATTTTTCTTACTGCATTTAATTAATTTTTTGGCTTTTCGTCGAAGGGCATCGTATTAATTTTTATCACTTTGACTCTTTGTGGTATTAAATTTCTTATATGCAAGATTTTTTGCTTCTAGACAATGTTTAATGTTGGAGTTCCACCATTTGGGTTTAGAATTTTAGGTGGGCCTTCTGTTGCACATAGGAATACATAATTTGATGGCACTGTTGAGAGTTTCTGTAAAATAACTCCATGCGTCATTGATATCTGAAGTTTCAACAATGGGATGCCAGTCAGCTGCACCTGCAATTGCCTTTGATTTCTTAAAATTTGCTTTCTTAAAGTCGGGCACTTTCTCACAACTGGCCTTGACACTGTCTTCACTGAATTTAATGTTAAATGTAACTATGTGATGATCACTTGTACTGATTTCTTCTCCTACAAAAACATTACTCACTACATTTTCTGATATAGCTAAGACAAGATCTAGGATGTTAGTTCCACATGTTGGATAATTTACAAATTGATACAAAGAACTTTCTTGCAAATTTGTATATAGGTCTGACCGTGTGTGTGAGGATAGGGCTTCTCCCCATTTTCTATCTATCTATTTATATACCTAGGCTGCTTCCCCCAAGGAAAGGGAGGTAGCCGAGACAGGACGACACACTCTCCATCTACTCATCCATTCAAACACATTCATTCGTATCTTAGCCCCAAAGGGGAGAAGGGACAGATCCTCACCGCACCACACCGCACAAGGGTCAACTGCGCAATGCAATCAGTGACATCCGCAGCAGGGCCTGACAGCAGAACTGGTTTACCCCTGCCACATCATAACAGACCCATCCCCTTACCCGCACCTGACCTGACTATCTGATCAGACCAAATGCGGGAGAATATCCCCTCAGGGCTGCGTCGTCACTTATTCATTCACAATTTCTCTCCATTTAATTTTGTCACGCACAGCCACTCTTCCTTGCTCAACAGACATCCCTCTCGCATCCAGTGCTCTCTTCACACTGTCCATCCATCCTATTCGTGGTCTTCCTCTCAGCCTTACACCTCTCACATCAGATCTAGTTATCCTTTTCACCAATCGCTCATTATCCATTCTCTCCATATGCCCAAACCATCGCAACACCCTCTGCTCAACTCGATCAGCCATCTCCCTAACAACTCCAGTTCTCCTTTGCACTTCATCATTTCGCACCCGATCCATATGCGTCACTCCACACATACTCCTCAGACACCTCATCTCCATTACATTCAAACTTTTCGTCTCTGCTACACCCATATTCCATGTTTCAGCCCCATATAACGCAGTCGGTACCACAACACCCTCATACAGCCTTCTCTTTACATCCATTCTAAGTGAACGACATTTAAACACTTTTTTCATTCCTCCCAGCACCTTTCCTACTTCATTTATTCTAAACTTCACTTCTGCATCTATTCTTCCATCCACAGCAACATGTGACCCTAGATATTTAAAACAATCTACCTCCTCAAGCAACTCACCATTCAAAATTATATTCATCCTCCTACCATCTATCAACCTCGTACACTTCATCACTTTACTCTTATTCTCATTTACTTTCAATTTCCTCCTTTCACACACCCTTCCAAACTCCTCTACCAACTGTCTCAATCTCTCCTCTGAATCAGTCACCAGTGCAGTATCATCTGCAAACAGCAGCTGCTTCAGATTCCACTCTCCACCATCAACATTCACCAAACTCAGACCTCCACCTAAAACTCTTGCATTCACCTCCCTTACAACACCATCCATGTAAATATTAAACAACCAAGGCGACATCACACATCCCTGTCGCAGCCCCACTCTCACGGGAAACCAATCACTCACAGCATTTCCCACTCTTACACACACTCTATTATTTACATAAAAACTTTTCACCCCTTTTAGTAACCTACCATCAAGTCCATACAATCTTAAAACAGTCCACAAAGCCTCCCTATCAATTCTATCATATGCTTTCTCTAAATCCATAAATGCCCAAAACACATCCTTGCCTTTCGCTAAATGCTTTTCACACACTTGTCTCACAGCAAACACCTGATCAACGCATCCCCTCCCTCTCCTAAAGCCACACTGCTCATCACCAATCACTCCTTCTGTACCCTCTCTAACTCTCATAATTAACACTCTACCATACACCTTACCTACAACACTCAACAGACTTATACCCCTAAAGCTAGTACATTCATACTTATCACCCTTGCCTTTATACAACGGGACCACACAAGCACTTGCCCAGTCAATTGGCACCATACCTTTCTCAAAGCACACATTCAACAATCTTACCAACCAGTCAACAATAGTCACTCCACCACCCTTCAGGCATTCCACAGCACACCCATCCATACCTGCAGCTTTCCCTGTTTTCATCTCCTTTACTGCCTTCTCCACTTCCTCCTTCGTGATCAAAGAATCATTCAACTCTCCCAACACATTTATTCCTTGCACCCTTGCATCCGCCACAATCTCAGCCACCCTTTCCTCCTCTACATTTAACAATCTTTCAAAATACTCTGCCCATCTCTTCGTTACTGCATCCATCTCGATTAACATCCTTCCATCCTCTGCTTTTACTCGTTCTTCCTTCCCAGACTCTCCCTTTCGCACCCTTTTCACCTCCTTCCAAAACATTTTCTTATTCTGTTGAAAATTCTCTGTCAGCCGCCTACCCCACCTCTCATCTGCTGCCACTTTAGCATCACGCACAGCCCTTCTCGCTCTATTCCTCTTTTCCTTATACATTTCATATGACATCTCATCCTTCCTCTGCAGCCACACTTCATATGCACGTCTCTTCTCAGCCACAGCCATACTTACTTCCTCGCACCACCATTCACTTCCTTTTCTTACACCACCACCCACACGTCTCACACCACACACCTCTTCTGCATGCCCCACCACAGCACTCTTAAACAACTGCCATTCCTCCTCCATGCTGCCATTTTCCCGATCTTTCAGTGCG
This sequence comes from Coenobita brevimanus, assembly GCF_032717465.1. Lineage (NCBI taxonomy): Eukaryota > Metazoa > Arthropoda > Malacostraca > Decapoda > Coenobitidae > Coenobita > Coenobita brevimanus. The sequence goes on along the minus strand of NC_136976.1, from coordinate 28,251,629 downwards.
TTCCACTCATCTTTCAATTTCTCCTGATACTCTATCTTTTTCTCTCTTTTATCCAACTCACTCACTTTCAAAACCTCCCTGCCACACCTAATCCTCCTAGCTCTCACCCATCTCTTACCTACTCTTAACTTTCCCTTCACCAGGTAGTGGTCAGACATACCTCCACCCTTCCCTCTCAGAACTCTCACATCCAACAATCTTCCTATTACATTCCTAGACACAACCACATAGTCCATCAAAGCTCTATCAACAACCCTTCCACCCTCCTGTCTCACCCATGTATACTTATAAATATCTTTCTTCTCAAACAGCGTATTCCCAATCACCATCTCTCACTCAACACACATCGCTATCATTCGTTCCCCATTTTCATTTCTTCCAGGCACACCATGCATACCAACTACGCCTTCAACTGCTACATTTCCCACTCAAGCATTCAGATCTCCCATCATTACCACATTCACATTCGCTCCAAAACTCTGCAGACACTCATCAACATCATTCCAGAAAGACTCCCTCTGTTGTTCATCCCTTTCACTACCAGGCCCATATGCACTCACAAACACCCACAACTCACGTTCAAATTTCGCTTTCACCCACATCAGTCTCGATGACACCTCCTTCCATTCAATCACACATTGCTGTACTTCCGGACTCACTAACAAGGCCACACCTTTTCTTGCCCTTCCTCTATCAACACCTGACAATCTTCCATTCACACTTCCAAACATAGACTCCCCCTTCCCTTTCATCTTCGTTTCACTCACAGCTAACACATCCAACTTTCTTCTCACAAACATTCTCCCAATCTCCTCCCTTTTAGCCTCAATCGTACTACATCCACGCACATTCATAGACCCAATCTTCAGGGTACGGGGATAACTCCATCCCCCATCCCTTTCTCTGGCCTGTCTCTTTTTAGGAACGGGTAAATTAAAGTCACCAAATATTACAGTGCTTTGCATACAAGATAGTTTGGCAGTTTGATTGTAGATTTCATTATCAGTGTTGAGTGGCTGACCAGGTGGACGATAAATTAACCCAAGAGTGATTTTATGACAATATTCATTTCTAAGCTGAATATAAGTAGTGTCGATGTTTTCAATACATGGATTGGTGATTTCGACTGGATGAAATCCTGATTTAACATATAACAACACGCCGCCCCCTGCTCGATTCTTCCTTTCACAACTGAAAATGTGATAGCCTGGTAAATTAAACTCTGCTAGAAAATCTCTCTACTTAGTATTTAGCCACGATTCTGTTACTCCAATTACATCATAATCTTCGGTAAAAGCAAGGGTCTCTAAATCAGAAAATTTATTACGTAGACTACGAGCATTTGCAAGGATTGCTTTAATGTGCTTTCCTTTCTGATGTGGGGAGCTTCCATTATTTATTGATTTATCAGATCGTATGACATCTACTTTTGCCTCCCATGATGCTTGTTTTTTCTCCAGAAAAAACTTACGGCATCATTAAGCAAACGACCGAGACGGGCAGAACCAACGGCATTCAAGTGTAGTCCATCGTTCGTAAATAGTGTACGCTGCTCGTAAAATTGGTTCCACATGTCGATGAACTGAACTCCTTCCTGTAAGCAAAGTGACTTGACTCTGTTATTAATACTAAATGCTTTGCTGAAGAAGGCATTCCCTACTTTAATCCTTGGTAGTATGCCTGAAATTAAAATATGGTTAGTTTTCTCCTTGTAGCGTCGGATCATCTTCTTGTACTTCTCCATCAGCTCCTCTGATCGGGTTCGCATGACGTTGTTGGTACCTGTATGAATGATAACAAGGCTGTCATTTTCCGCATTCTCGAAAATGTCATCCACAGCCTCTGTTACGTCATCTACTCCTGCACCTGGAATACAAAAATGCTTTCGTTTAGAGGGTGCCCGGCCGCAAAATTCCACCAACTGACCACGGATGATGGAGTCCCCCACAACCCGTGCCTCATGGGGCTCTTCCTCTACTTCGGTGAGAATCTGAAACTTGTTGTATGTTGTTACTGGAATGATGCTTCTTTTCCTTACAAGCCTTGCACCATTTCTCACTGGCTGGAACTCATTCCGTACGGTTGGGGGAGAAGTAACTACAGCAGGAGGAGGATGGTCAACCTGGACTGCAGTTGGCCTAGCAGTGACATTGTCCTTTGCAATGTGTCCGACATTACTCGCAATGAATTCCTCCAGCACATCTACTTTTTGGGTCAGATTGTTAATTTTGTTCGTAGCCTCGGTCAGCTTCTCTTCCAGGCTCTGACGTAGTTTGCACATCCTGCAAACAAAGGTGCGGTCCGTATAAAAGGATCTGGTTAAACTACCGGAGCAGGTTAGGCAAATGATGTTCCGCGGCATTCTGAAATGCAAGGTAACTGCGAGGATTAATCAGAGAAAAAGAATTTGGTAATACTGATTAGTACCTGGAAGAGATATTGGAACAAGAATAAGTTATGTATAAAACCTTCTAGAACAGTGACAATTTATGCAATGGTTACAGGTTTTACTGGTGGGGGTCTTGTTGCTGTTTAGAACTGTACAGGAATAGCTACCTTACTGGTTAGTAATGCACCTGTTACAAAGAATGAAAAGTTGACAGTTACCTGGAATGAAGAACTAAAATTATACTACCTGAAATGCAACAACAATGAAGTTACAACAGAGTCTTACAATACACAGATAAGTTGTTTATCACCTGAAAAGTTACAACATATAAAAATACAATTACATCTTACCTATAAGGGTAACTGTAAACCTGGGATATAAATAAAAACTAAGGGAATAGTACTCACTCACTCACACACTGCACAGGGGAATGCTTAACACTAAATACACCAAGTATACTGTAACAGACTGCAGTTGTTTACATCTACCAACACAACGGCGCCAACCACAGTCACAACTGATTGCCACAAACTGCTTGAATCGTCACAAAATCGTTCCCACACTACTGTTAATACACAACAATTACACTGAACTGCTGTATCACCAGAAAATAAAGCTCAGTTCATACAAAGACAAGTCAAAACATTACAAAATTCCACTTAGCCTACATCAGCTCGAACAAAGAAATCAAAACAAAACAAAAGTTCCACTCAGTTCCGAATGGTTATAAACTGGTCTTACTGGTGAAACAACATACAGTTACCATTCACCCAACTGTAGCTCTAATTTACATCGGGTAATACTAATCACTTCCACGGGAACAATAACCACCCACCGGTGGCCCTATTTGGTTCCAAACGTAGATAAACAAACTCACGACCAGACAGAGCTTTTCACACTTAAAACACAGCAAAAAACTCTAGCATACACTGGATTTTCACACCTTTCACTGGAATTATACTTCCAAGACACTTATAAACACAGATGCATTATTTGCACACGGAATAATCACTCAAATTCACTTAAATCGTGTAAAAACTGGTGAGTGAGAGCAAGTACGTCTTTCCGCAGTAGTGGGAGGGGAAGAAGAGGACAGGGCGACGTGGAGGCGATTTGTTTGTGGTCATCCCGTACGGGATTAAGGAGTCTGGCAATAGATAGATAGATAGACAGTAAACCCTATAATAAAAATAATTTAAAATGCTTCGTTACTAGTGAATGCATTCGGACAACCAGTCAGTTGCCAGCTTTCAAAAGCTTAAGGCTCCTCTCTTCTCGGATTTATGTTAGTTACCCCAAAAGATGCTATATTAGTCACCCACAAACACTAAGGTTATGCGTAACCACAACAGAGGGCGTGAGGGACGGCCACAAAATTGCCAACACGTATTTTGGCCATTCATTTTTCTGTTGGCTGCGGCATTCACTTTCCTATCCCATCATCATTTATAATTATAGTCACTGATTAGAAGTAGGGATGGTGCTGCAGTTCACCAAGTCTACCGATTCATTTTCCAATCCTCATTTTCTGATTTCATGATTTTCATCTCCAGCTTTTGTGCGACATTGAATCCATCACCGCAGATACATTGAACTTGTGGAAGCGTATTTAGCTATGATGGAAGCTAAGCATGAAAGAGAATATTGATGCTGAATTGGTAATTTTGACCGTAGTAGTGGTGATGTACTATGACCGTGAAAATGATACGAGTTTAGGAGCATTAAGCAGACTGCACTTCTTGTGGCGGAAGATAGTGTGACAGGCATGATAGTGCTGGTACTGAAAGTTGGTAATTCCGACAGCAATCCACGATGGGAGTGACCGGGATTAAACTTCATCGAGAAAATGGGGTGAAGACGATGGTGATTATTTTTTACCCAAGTTAAGTGATGACCATGATGATTCCGTGGACGCAAGTGAAGTGATGTCGAAAATTGGTGGAGAAATTTAAAAGATAACGCTGACGATTGTGCTGACCCAGGTAGGATGATGATCCAGATGACGCGATGAAGATGATAATTGTACAAACTGAAATAATGTCAACCTTGATTATTTGGATTTAATTAAAGTAGTCCTAGTGGTGATGATTGGTGGTGACAGCGAAGTGTTGACGTTCGGGATAATTATGAGAACCGAAATAGGATGATGACTGTAATGACTGCGATGACAATGGTGGTGGTTGTAGAACAAATATAGCAAAGGGATTACGATGGTGGGAGTTCTACGGATCCAAGTAAAGTGATGATGATAGTTACAATCCTACAGATCCAGGTAAAGTGATGGCGATGGTGCGGACCCAAAGAGAGAGTGCGAGGGCGGCTCTGAACTTCCCGGCTGTCCACAAACTCCCTGAAGTGTTTTTAACTGCGAGTCGATTAGAGTGAGTAATTTCTGTGGCTGAGACTGACAGGTTTTAATTCAACTGTCATTAGACAGTCTCAGGGAATTTAGGCTACCTGCTTAATGCTTGGTGAAGGCTTGCTTTTTTCACAGACAATGGTTATACTGTCTGCATATATATCGGAAACATTTTGTGTGATGGACTTGCACAAGCAGTTAGGCTTTAAATTTGTTTTTCTTTTCCTAAAACAGTTAAGTATTGTGTGCATCCTCGATTTTGCATACTATGCTGAGGGCTTTTGCATTTTGTTCTTGCTGCTACCAAACAATATTATCATGAGTAAGAGTAATATTTCCATTTGGTGGAGTTGGTTACAATAGTTATTAACTCCTCCGGGGATTCTCACAAAATTAAATAAAACAGTCTGGCAGCAGCAAGAATAAAGCCCAGATGACGTCTTCGGGAAAAGAAGATAAAAAAAAAATATGGTATTTGGAGCATGGCAAAGTAAGCCTGCTATTCACGTATCCCCTGTCTGTATGAAAAGCAACCGAAAGAGACGTAGACCGATTTCCACGATTTGGCCCGGGACCATAGCACTTTCATCCGTCATCTGTTGTAATGAAAGGAGCCTCGTAAATCCTGCTGCAAAGTGCTCTCTAGGGAATTAAGTCTCAGTGCCATCATCTAAGAAGTAACCAGTATGTAGCAAAAAGCATCAGGATCTTGTGTGATATGATAGTGCATTCTTTACTAAGTTTTATTCAGTTAATAGCCAGATCCTGCTCATGATAATCTTTTTTATTGTCTTAAAAATTTAAAGAAAAATCTCCGAGCAAAGTTTTACCAATATAACCCCGTCAAAGGCAAAATTACCCCTTTAGGGGCAATTACCCCCAGGTTAGAATCATTGGTCTAGGGTCAGTTTCATAGGGCAAGGTGTCGACTCGTGTGTGGGCCAAATAAAATACCTCGGTTTTTCTTCAGTATTAGCCCAGCATGGTGGAATAGTTGAAGGTCAACCACAGTGCATTTTAAATTTTTAAAACTTTAAATAAGTTAAGAACGATGGGATCAGTTTTGAGAACAATCTTCCGTTGGTCAGGGTCATACTGTGAAGTCAACTATCAAACCATGTGTCTGCTTATGAACAAGTGTAGCTATGTAATTTCATTTTATCTGATTTGGATCAAACTTTGTGAGTTGAGGCTGCCCCAAGAGGATGACTTTATGTTTTTGAGAATAGTAGGTTAAAGATCAAGGTCACATGATAGGGTCAACTTAAACTGTTTTTATTTGATGTAGACTAAATTTTGTGGTGCAGTTCAGGTTAAAGCAGAGATAACGAGGGTCGATAATGAAAACAGTCAGTCAGAGATTAACGACGCATGGAAAGGTCAAAGGTAATAAAATTCATGGCAAGGGTTCATCAAATTTCAATCAAAGATGGTGGAGGGGTTATGGGTTTGCAAAAATGAATTAACTGAAATATTAACGTAATCTATCAGTGGCCTGGGTAACAGGACAAAGTCAAATGTTCGGCCCTTTGTCGAGTAAGTCGGTGCAGGTGTTGCACTCTCTCCAGGACTGGATTCATCACTACTGAAGTGGGAAGGCGTGACTCCTAGTGGAATCATCATTTAAGCCACTAAAACAATTAGAACAAAATGCACTCATTTTACTTGTTTTAATCATTGAAATGATTCTTTAGTAACTTTTATGTGAGATATTTACTGAATTGTATTATAACAAAGTAAATATACTTGCGTAGGCTACTCAAGTAACTTTTGTGTATAGCTACTTTTTATAAAGTTCACGTTTCTTTAATTACTTTCAGCTTAAGTAACGTTTTCAAATACTTTTTCTCCACTATAGTTGAAAATTAAGATGTACCCGTTACATTAATAATGGAGTCTGACTCTGGATAATGGCCTGTGACAGCATGGAGCAGTGTAAACACG